>NC_030992.1:3143270-3216383 GCF_000149955.1 Fusarium oxysporum f. sp. lycopersici 4287
AAAACAGTACATACCAGGATCTAATCTTTCAGCCACCCTGGGCAGGCGTGGGGGGAGGGGAGGCGGTTGATTGAAACAGGTTTACCCGTCTGTACTGCTGTTTCTGCCGATCAGATGACTACTGTTTCTAGAATCTTTCCATAAAACAACAAATAATACTGTTATCTATCAAATGTCAAGAAATGCTACTAGCTTGTACGATTAGCTGACGGCTTCGATGTTGACAGATACCGCCTTGAAAAGAACCTCAGATCAGACCCCTGTCCAGGTGGCTGTGGCTTACATTCGGACTGCGACGCTATTTGGCTTTGTATGTACGAGATACGAAATTATATTTATACGACTGCGTAAACAGAGCATAAACACCCTATCAATATGTGATCGACTCTCTCGCGGGCTTCTGTCAACGGCATTGGATTTACTAACCAGTTCAACGAGATCAAATACCTTTCGTCATTTGAACGTGTGTCACGTGAAACTGCTAGCTTCCCGATGTTTTAGACTGAACCTCGGTCTAGTTTATGTATCATCGAACTGCATCTCTCCCATGGCTGAAGGAAACCTATTCTATCCTCATATATCGCAAAAGTGCAAGCTCAGCTTTCTCGTTTGGTCCTGACTTCCATTGAGATAACAATGGCTCTTCAACTCTCCTTGTCTCAGGCTTCTCTAGCAGCAGCCATACTAGGTTCAACTTATGGAACCTATCTGGCTCTATCTCCTCCCAATCCCAGCGAACATGCAGCACCATCAACAGGCGACTCAGTTCGATGGCTATTCTTGACGAGCAAACACACCACAAAGGTCGTCCTGGCCCCTCTTGGGCTGCTATCGCTGCACACTGCTAGCCTAGCTTTGCGCTACCCCAATATCCCTCCATCTCTTGTTCATCATGGAATTGAAAATGGGTTCAATCCAGGCCTGATTACATGGTCTGCTGCAACTACAATTCCTTTAGCTCTGATTTTCTGTGCCGGTGTTCCTCTGCGTTTGGTACCGTATGCATCACTGGGCAAAAACTTCACATTTGCTCTGAAAGAGCCAGATCGATTGAAAACTACCGGTATTTATCAATATCTCCAACACCCAAGTTATACTGGACTTGCTATTCTCATGATATTCAACGTGGCGCTGCTTGGTAGACTGGATGGTGTTCTGAGCTGCTGGATTCCTCCGAATGTCTATGAGACCTTCTGTTCCTGGGCTATAAGATTGCTTCCTTTCACTATATCAGGTATCATGTTTGGAATCTGGACCAGAGTTTCTGAAGAGGAGAAGATGCTCAAGAGGGCTTTTGGAAAGGAATGGGAGAGTTGGCATGCAAGAACAGCTCGCTTTGTTCCTTTTATTCTTTAGCTGATTTATGTCCTTCATAAATCAATGTGCCAATAAAAATGACCTTGGTTTCATACTATACTTGACCGCAAAATGAGCAAGTTTTAGTTTGACGCTATCATAAGAAAATCGAGAAGATCGATATCGAAGCACCATAGTGATACGTAAGATAAAAAACAGTTTTACAAATGTAGCAATTCAGTACATTCCTGAAAACCACAAGATATCTGTTCAATCTAAACACGGAAACTGAACGATCGAATAAACCGCAATACCAGACTCTTTCCAATCCAACATTTGCCTCAAATGACACGGTCTATGCTCTGTAACTCTTCTTCCCAGAGTCCAATGATGCTTCATCCAGTTCCTCCATGCTAGAATCCATAAAATTCAGCAGTTCGTTACTCTTGCTGCAGTCCACTTGTCTTAAACTGGATGTTAGAAAGTCCCAGCCAAACCCTCGCCTTTCGGACCGCTTCGTGGAAAGCTCTATGTGGCTGTTGAGTTGCCTCGGTATGGTCCCCTCCCATTTCCGGAGTTTCCATCTCAGTGACAGCTACCTGCGAGTTGCCGAAAATACAACATTCCTGTTGCTTCTCTTCGTACATATGATGGCTATCTCCGGTGCTCTCACACCATAGAACTTCGGCAGGTGTTGGCAGCGTGGGACGCCGAATGATAGTCTTGTCGTTATGGGAAGCGTGAGTTGATCGTATGAGCTGAGTTTCTTGACTTTGTCGACTTTCTTGAGCGTTGTAACTTTCTTCGTTCTTATAGAATCTCGTAATCTCGCATGTCATCTGGAAATGACAGTGGTTCTTGGAAGCCATGTGATGTTGAATCCCTTCCAGCGTGCGACGTTGCTTGCCACAGGATATACTCTCGTAGCAACCGAATATAATTCGATTAAGGTATCGTGCGACAGTGATAGGCTCAATACCATGGCTTTTCAGGGTTGGGATGGTGGAGCTGTGGCATATCTTCATGTGAGCCATGTTCTCGTCGAAGGTCGAGCTCGTGTGGCGGCAAAAGAGACAGAGTTCTTCATGAAATTCTGGAGCCTCTACCTGATAGAGCTCAGACTCATCCCCTGGCCTTTCATCTGAGGGTTCATCCCATGATTCCTTGACTCAATCCCAGTTTTCCAAGGCTTTCTCCATGACATAACGAGGAATAGATGGGCTACTATATCGAATTTGGATCTTGAAAACACTACAAGTACGGTAGCGTATTTAATAAAGCAGGAGAAAGATAGGGAACTTACTGTCCTTCTGACTTTGAGTGCTCTCGGTGCTCCTCAAAAGCATTGAAGTGGACGCAGCAGGTGCTATACCAAGGCTTGCTAAGCTGCATGTTGATTGACGGGGAAATGGTGAAGACTGGGAGATACAAGTTCAAGTTGTTGTTCGGACATTTCTCTTTGTTTTGGAAATGAAAGAATGGAGGGGAAAAAAAGAGAAAAGAATAGGCGCGGTAGTTGTACAAATTGTCTATAGTACACTTGAACTTGGGTTCGGAGTTTCTTGAGAGATTGCAAATGAAGAAAAAATTTCTCTGCTCAGACGTTCAAAGTGAGCCTCTTGCAGTCACTCTTCAACCTTTTACTGTGGCATGAACATCTTAACCCTTCAGAAAATCGATCGAATCATCTCGTGGTCTAGCAAAGACAACAAGTCATAAGAATCTTGATGGTTCCGAACAGCATAGGTATCGGGAGCCAACGAGAGGTGTAGAGCGAGAAAGTTACCCCTTACTAAGAGGCGTCGCAGATCTCAACCTTGAGCCAAAAATAAAACGGTCACGACATTTTACCAAGCTGCTCAGCTCTGATAGGCTACTGTTGTGGAACGTAAACCTTATGATGTCTGACAGATGACATACTAAAGGCAGAGTGTGAAACGGTTCAATGGAATAAACTTCAACTGTGTCTAACTCTGATAACATATTACTGGTCTCTCAGTGCCTTGAGTATGGCAGTCGCCAACTCTGCGTTTTTCGTGAATAAGTCCAACTCATGCTCCGGGTACCCAGATTGAATAGCGATCACAGCGTCCAACTTTGGAACTATGTAAATAGACTGGCCGTACATACCAATCGCCACAAAAGCACCATCGTCTCCCATTTTATACTCCTTGTCCGCCCTGCCTGTCGTCCACCAACCACTTTCGTAGCCAAAGTTGGAGACAAAGTTATCCGGTTGAAGAGCCCTGGCCCCGACACTGTTCTTGGCATCAGAAATGTCTTGGAACCAACCATGTGGCACATTGGGGCCTTTCCCTCCGTCTCTGAAACTTTCGAGAATAAAACACCCGAAGCGTGCCATATCTGTCAAAGTTATCGAGAGACCTCCGTGACCGTCCACGTGTCCTGCGCCTGTTGTTCGTATGTACCCATCGTATTGCATTCCAGCAGGATCCCATATCGTGCGCGAGATGTATTCATTCAGAGGCTCTCCAGTTGCACGTGAGATCGCCGTCGACAGCACGTAATAGTTCGGGTTGTAGTAGTGAAACTCTTCCCAAGGCTCAGCCACTTTCCTCGAGGTCTTGAGCCAGTTGATAACAGCTTCAGTGTCAGTTTGGGGATAAAGCTCAGTGGCATACATGGGGTTGGGCACATCCGCGGGTCGCTCTTCTTCTGATTGTTCAACTACCCCTGAAGACATGCTGGATAGAGCAAGAAGTGGCACGTCTGCCCAAGCAGTTCCTCTCAGCTCTTCGACATGGCGAGATACTGGGTCGTTGACGCATAGTTTTCCTTCTTGCTGCGCAATGGCGAGAGCTGTTGCAACAAAAGACTTTGTGACTGATTGAACGTCGTTGCGAGACGCTTGAGAGTTTCCGTGTCTGTATTCTTCGAGTTTTATGGCTCCATTCTGAACAACAACGCAGCCAGTCAATCCATATCGGCGCATGAAATTGTTGAGATCAATCCCAGAGTTTTCCTTGATAGCTTCAGCTATGTTGAAAGAAGTATCTCGAGTAAAGCGTCTGAGATATGAGCCATGTCTGACTTGAGTTGTTCGGTTCTGGAAGGTTTCTTCGCGGAGCCGATAGAGAAGCGGAGTGTAAGCTGGATCAGCCGGATGAATAGATGATAAGCTGAAGCTTCCGATATGATCACTCAGATGCGGCAAGTCTCCCATCTTTATTATATATCTTCAAACTTCGATGATCCTAATGGAGGAAGCTCAGCTGATACTGAGATTTTCAGGTTTGACTATTTTGGAAGTCGGGTCGCATCCGAAGCTACTCAACGGAGATGGATACCGGGGATTAATAAGAGGTTCATCGGACCTCCAATCATGATCTATCATTCCCTTTTGTGGTGTCCACCCAAAGTGCCTATTATCGGCAGACTCGGCCGAGCCAAACCGGCTATAACCCTCCGAACTCTGAAGCTGGCATCAAATGTTGAACCCATGCTATGATAGTACGAAGACTTTGAAATTAGTTTACTAGCAGACTTCTGGTATGCAATCACTGAATTCGACTACGTTGCGGTGCATCCAGGGGAGTACACTTATACAGATGTCAAAAGATCAGCCTTACACAATCACGACGATCACGTCAACTGCATGTGCAATGTTGTGCTAGAAAGAGTGATTGTATACGTCAAAGGACCACCAGGATATCTGTAGTATTGCCTGAGCCAACCCCCACTCTCGATTGGAATCGCGGCATTGATGGGTATATAATCCTCACGTTGGGGTAAGGGAACGGGCTCACTTCTGACTCCGACACTATCAATCCACCCTCCGTAAACAACTCATCATGCTAAAAGTCCATTGCTCAGGCACGCCCTATGAGGTAAAGAAGCCTCATTCTATGAGCGTCGTAATCCAAGCTGGAAGACTAACGTACTGCTTATATACAGATCGGCCATCAACATGGCACAGCTGCAAAAGACAGAGTTGTAGGGTCTATCGCCTTTTACAAAGATTTGTTCCAAGAATCATGCTCCATGAACTGGGAAGCAGTACGTCAAGAGGCTCAACAATACATCCAACCTCTGCAGAAGCTATCTCCACGCTATGTTGAGGAGCTTCAAGGCTTAGCAGACGGCGCTGGCTTCGAGCTAGTTGATATCGTCGCTCTCAACGTTCGAACAGAGATCACATTCGGCTTATATACTCGAGTCCCGAGTGCACCTATCCAGACCGATGGCTGCACGAGTGCTGCATATCGTCAGCCTAACGGGGAGGTTCTCCTTGCGCAGAACTGGGACTGGCAGCCTGAACAGGCACCTAATCTCTTCATCTGTCATATCTCCCAGCCTGGAACAGATATACCCGATATCTCCATGGTGACTGAAGGGGGTGTAATTGGCAAGATTGGTATTAACTCCTCTGGTGTAGGGACCTGTTTAAACGCTATCCGAGCTCGGGGCGTTGATAACACCAAAATTCCCATCCATCTCGCCCTACGAACAGCTTTGGAATCGCATTCGGCGCGCGAAGCAGCCGATAAGCTGTATAAAATGGGCACGGCTGGAAGTGGTCATATTCTCGTGTCAGATCCATCTGAGGCTATAGGCTTGGAATGCACCAGCATAGGGATGAAAGAGATCAACTTTGACGGCAACGGAACACTTATTCATACGAACCACCTACTGCTTGACCATCCCGGAGTAGATGAACCCGGCTGGATACCAGATTCCACAGACCGTATCAAGCGCATCGCCCAGCTTCTTGATGAGAGATTGGCGACTTCAACCATCGACCATTCTTCATTCTTTGATTTCTTCAAGGATGAGCAAGGGTATCCAACAGCAATCAACCGCGATAAATTCTCACCCGGGAACGGCAAAGCAACACTCTTCACCATTAATATGGACCTGGCCAAGAGAAAAGCGATTGTCACTATGGGGAGGCCAACGAATTGGACTGAGAGAATTGAACTATCACCAGGCTTAGCTTAGGCGAGAGAACATACACATAAGGCTTATAATCGAGATGAGGAAAGTCATTGTTGTTTCCATATTGCTATGTCTGCAAAGCAATTAACGTTATGTCATAATACCAAACTCAATCTTCGACTTTGCAAAACTGTAGCATTTTGAGATAAAAGTTGTGGCAAACTTTAAATGAACGGCGACGCATTCCTGCCACCTCAGAACAGCAAGAGCTTATGGGCACAGAGTTTATTAGATGTAGTTGATATTGAAGCGCACAAGATTGGAAAGATAAAAACCACACAATATTGGCATCGGAAAACTTTCTGGTCAAAGTCTTGCCCCCTTACTTCAGGTGTCCAGAAGATGCAGGGTAAGCAGCTTTGGACATGTCTGAGGCGGGGTGTCATTAATCCGTTCCGCGAGATCTGGCCTTATCATGTATCTGAACAACTAGAAATCATGATGAAAGTTGTCGTTGCATTGCTCGACAACCTCAAGCTTCTTCGCTCAAATCCGTCGCCATGGTAAGCTAGATCGAGCTAACATTCAAGTATACATCCGCTGACTCCTAAACTTAGAATATCGCCTACAACTCCGCCTTGCGGCAAAGCAAGTCTCTCCGCGCAGAGCTCTCCAATCTCAACAACAAACCTCAAGCATCTCCCTCCGAAATTGGCAACGTGTCCGCCTCAATCGCTTCCTTCACCAAGACCCTCGATGAATACCAATCACTCGCCCGTCAGGAGATCGTTCCCAAGAAACAAGAAGAAGGCTTTGAGCGAGTAAAGAGGTTCCGCGAAGATCTCTCCGACTTTCGAACGCAAGTCGACTCACTGAAGAAAGTTCGTGATGATGCTCAACACCAAGCAAATCGCACAGAACTTCTTGGTCGAAGACCGTATAATGCTACACCCGAGAACCCTTATGCGAACGCTACAACAACAAACACGCACTCTGCGTTCCAGCCTCGACACCCACCTCAAGCGAGCGCCTTGACAACAGGCTCACCAGATGAGATGCGCGAGGCACATGCGTTTAGGGAGCAGAACTTTTTCGCAAACACAAACCAAGCGCTAGATGACTACATTGCGCGTGGACAGGCTGTACTGGGTGACCTGGGCCAGCAACGCGAGATGCTCAAAAGTACCCAGAAGCGACTCTACAACGTCGCCAACACCCTTGGCGTAAGCGGTGATACGATCCGTATGGTGGAGCGACGGGCAAAGGAGGACAAATGGATCTTCTTTGCGGGCGTGGTGATATTTTTCTTGTTCTGTTGGCTGGTGCTCCATTTCTTGCGGTAGAAAAGAAACCGAATTGGGTCGTTATTTGGGAGAGGAATGTCACAGAAATGTACGCTTAGGGGCATCAGCGCGGCGCATGGAGTATTTTCTCTTTTGAGTGTCTTGTGTTGTTCTTTTGCTTGTATCATACCACGCCAAGTCAACATGTTCTTGTCTGAAGCACTATGCTACTCGTCATCGCCGTCGCCTTCTTTTAGTGCTACTGTGAACAGTACATCCTTGTCCGTCGTCACTGACACGACTTGTGACTCGGGCAGGATATGATTGCTAGTGCTCAGCTTGCCACCGATCTCAGAATGCCAGTTCTCGACGTCCCACTCGAAACCCTTTGTCGTAATGTTGGCAGCCTCTTTGAGAGGGATGATACCAACGTGCTTGCCGAAGACATCTTCCTCTCCCTCCTCTCGGACCTGGATCTGATGGCTGCCAGCCTTAAGCAGGAATGTCAAACTTGAGCCGGAGAGAAGAAAGAGTCGACCTGTCGCATAATCGGGGTCGTTTTGGAAAAGGTACAGGTGGTGAAGCTGAGAAAGACCCTGGTCGACACGGCCCCCGATACCCCCAAGTGCGACGATGTCGATGCCTTCGGGGTATTCTTTGCGAATCCAGTTGATAGCCTTTGCGAAGTCGGTCGACTCTTGGTCAGCGTCGTGGATGACGGTCGCAGGGGAGGGTTGCGATGAGTAGAAATCGCGGACTTGTGAGGTGAGAGAATCGAGGTCGCCAATGATGAGTTGAAGGTTAGACTGTAGAATCAGCAAAATGTCGAACATTGCCGTCCACGACCAGTATCATAACGTACATATTTGCCGTGGAAAGACGACAGCTTGTGTAGACGATTCGCTCCACCATCTGCGGCTACTCTCACAGAAGCTGTGAAATGGACGTTAGGCACTGAGACCGCAAGAGCAGCATGTCAAGCTACGTACAGTTCTTCCAGAGCTTGCGCAAATTGACGCCGTTCTTCAACGGCTGGTTTAGAATGAGCAGCGCAAAGTCCTGGCCTATGTTATAGTCCTGGAGCAGCTTTGCCGGTCGCCATTCGAAAGATTTGGACGCCATGATTGAGGATATCTTTAGTTAGTATGCGATTTGCAATAAGTAGAAAAAGATGAAGTGGATGCGATCTAAATCGTCGTGTCCTTTGCGTGATATTTGCAAGTTGTTAGGTCAAGAATGATTTTGCTTTTTCCTCTCCCTGAGAAATGGCGAGACAATGTCTAGCTCGAGAAACTTCCCCTCGATTCCTGTGCGACAGCTTTCTCCCTTTCTTTCCTTTGTCTTCTGCTGATCACTTGAACCAACGCGTTTGACAAAACAAACTTTGGTCTACTGTAACAGCCACAATCTAGGTCGAAAGTCAAAAAGAGATCTAGACGCAGTCTGCACGTCAAGCCCTATGAGGGTATAGAAGCAGCTCATATGATCAGGAATGAATGCGCAGTGCCTGGATCCAATGGGTAGAAGCCAATGGTGGGGGAACGTCATGGTGCGATAAGGCTGTTATCAGATAAAGAGCACGGACGGTTAAATCACGGGTACACTTTTTTCACGCAACCTGCCGGCATCTCGGAGACCAGGGCCAAGTATTTCCAAGCATCATACTCCAAGATTTCGATGCTCCACCATTGCTGACCAATTCCTCTTGTATTCTTGATTTCTTGCATTGACCTTCGTTTCTTTGTTAACTTCTGTAATTCAAAATGTATCGTACCACTATGCGATCGGCCTCGAGGCCTGTAATTGCCAGCTTGCGCTCGAACACGATCCGCGCAGCCCCTCGACGTTTTAACTCGACAGCTACTCCCGCCGACAAGTCCCGATCATGGAAGAGCTCTGTAGCACGATTGGGTCTGGCTTTCGGTGCTGTCTATTACTATAACACAAGTCCCATCTTTGCTGATGAGGCTATCTGTGCGTTGCAATTGATGCTCAGACTTCGAGATTATGCGACTAATATAGAACAGCAAAAACGGTTCCCGCACCCGCTGCCTTCTCCGATGATGACCTCCCCACCGTTGACTCCGTCCTCGAGGAGAAGCGCAAACAGATCAGGGCCAAGAGCGAGAAGCCCGCCGAGTCATCAAAACCCTCCGAGCCTCAACAGTCCAATACTCAAGCCGCTGCCGCCGATGGATCGCCTGCTGCCTTAGAAGAGGAGGCCGACCAGCAAGGCGCTTTCAACCCCGAGACTGGAGAGATCAACTGGGACTGCCCTTGCTTGGGTGGTATGGCCCACGGCCCCTGCGGCGAGGAGTTCAAGACTGCGTTCAGCTGCTTTGTGTACTCGACCGAGGAGCCCAAGGGTATGGACTGTATCGAGAAGTTCCAGTACGTCATATCGAACGATGGTCTTGGTTCATAGCTTGCTAATTCAGGAACAGGGGCATGCAAGAGTGCTTTAAGAAATACCCAGAAATCTACGGCGCTGAGCTCGCTGATGACGAGGAGGGTGCTCCCACTCCCGATTTTGGCGATGAGCAGCCCGCCCCCGACGCTCGCAAGGCTCCTGCTACCGACAAGGCCCCCGTTACCGAATTCAAGTCCCTCCCCGAAGATTCCTCTGCCGCAGCTGAGCCCGATCAACAAGCCACTCCCCGAGCGACTTCCAATGAAGCCGAGAAGGAAGCCCTCGTTAACAGATCCCGAAATGTTCAGGATGTCGCTACCCCCATAGAGAAGCCACACAACCCAGAATTGTGGCAGGATATGCACAAGACCGAGGTCCCCGTAAAGGAGGTTTTCGTTGAGCCTTCACAGGCGCATGATGCTACTGCTGCCAATGCTGAGATCAAGATTATTGAGCAGGAGAAGGAAGCTAAGAAGAAGGCCGAGAAGAAGCAGTAGAAGGTGTAAAATATCGGCGCTGTTAAGGTGAAGAACTACATTTTGTAAAATATTTAGGATCTTGATAATGGACGAGGTTGTCCATCTGTACCAATGCTGTATGATGAGAAGGGACAGAAGCCACGAAATTAATAGACACGATCACATCTCAATGTTTTGGTATTTTGTATCTCCGAACAACTTCTGCGAAGTTTGATTCGAGAATAGGATTGTTGCATATAGGTATCAATTCTTATGCCTCCAAACGTAAGAGATGAGTAGTTGCCTGGTATCAGCCAGAGTAGAGAATTATGAAACAAAGTGAAAATGCAGTAAAACAAAAAACTATATCATATCATCCATGAACAACGTTCGTTCCTTTCAGCGTTCAACAATTACAAGGCAAGGAGTTGCTTGTTTAGATGCTTAAGGCCTCAAGAAGACGTATTCGAAGAGCGTGAGGTACATCGGCATTTGGCGTCGTTGTAGGGTATCATCGCCGCTCGACTCCTAGGAGCCGCCCTTCTTGCCCTTGTACAGATATCGTCCAACAGCACCCTCGGCAGCTGTCACGCCAGCGAGGATACCAGCACCGAGAGTGACGGCCTTCCAGTCAAGCTTGCCCTTCTCGTAGAGACCCCAGCCCTTGTAGCCAAGGTATGCGCCAAGACCGACAACGGTAGCAAAGTTGGCAATGACAAGACCAGTAGCACTTCCATCCGACAGGCGAGAGAATTGTTGGATGAGCCAGTTGTCTGCCCGCTTGGCCTTAGCAGCAGCCTCGTCACGCTTTCGCTTCTCCTCGCGAGCCTCCTCTTCTCGCTCTATGCGAACAGCCTGGGTCTCTGTCTTGATCTCCTGCTCAAGGAAGTCGTTGGGGACAGTGTGCACGCTAGGCATATCAACATCGACCAAAGAGGCGGTGGAGGCGGACTCGTCAGTGATGACCTGAGGAGGTTGAGGGGCAGCAGCCTGGAGGGGTTAGCAAGAGTGGTCGCAGAGGCATGATGTTGTATGTAAAGCAACTCACCTCCTCAGGGCTCTGCTTGGGGCCACTGGCAGCAACGTCGGCGTAAGACACTGTGATAGAGTCAGTGATCTGATGTTGGGCACAAATACGCTACAGTGACGTGTATACTTACTGATGGTAAGGCGGGGTAGAGAGGGGAATAAGAGAATAGACTCGAGTTGCTGGGGATGTGTTATCCTGTTGTATTTGTCGCAAGGGGTAAATTTGATCGAGAGAAACCAAGAGTATCGTGACCGAGGAAAAGATGGAGGAGAGAAGATGGCTCTTCATGTGACGCAGATCATGAAGCCCGCACCTTTTGAACCTGAGCTTCCGCAATTCGCCGATGACGTATGCGGCTCGAGACCCACTTAGACGCTCTCCTTCAACAAGGAAGCAGGATTTCCCTTGGCTCGGGAGAAATTGGAGTCAGGAACAGGACCTGGGGGAGCGAATCAGAAGAGCCAATTCTTTGTTGATGCTGATCAAGTTTCAGTGACAGTCGATTAATTGATTACTTGCTTATTCCCTACCACCCCTTCCAAGGAATCCATGTGTCCCTCACAATGCCCTGCTCATCGACAACATAATACACGTAAAACGCAGCACCAGCTATACAAGCGTGATTGCACCACAGCTGAACCTTTTGTCCAACCTTGAAGTCCTCATCGACCTTTCGTCCCTCGCTCGTCCCCAGGATCCCATGCTCCTGCGACAATCGGACCACACCCCACGCCGGACTGCCCACCACTCGGCCGAATCCGCTAAAGGCGCTGGCCTCACGCGACAGCGCGATTACACCTGCGTTGACGAGCGCTTCGTTCCTCTGCGGGTACACGCTACATACTTCAGCAGCTACCGACACGGATTGTTGTGTCTCTGTCACAAGACCAGTTGACACTTGCTGGAGATCGTTGCAAGGGAAGTTGCCTGCATGAAGCTCGAGCTTGATGTTCTCTGGCATTGATGCCTTGAGGCTTTCGACGACATGCGCTGTTGGTGTGCTGCCGACGGAGATGACAAGCTGGCGATCAGAGGGTAGAAGCTTAGCTGCGGCTAAGACACTCGACACCTCTATGTTGAGCGTCTTCTCGGCCTCGTCTCGCGATCGACCTCCATACGAATGACCCGCGTGACAGTAGAATCCGTAGATACTAATAGCAGACGACTTCTGCGCGCGTTCTACCAAGCGGTTCAGTGCAGCACTGTTGGCTTCAACGCCTGCTCGGCGCGATCCAACATCGAGCTTGATAAAGACATCCCAGGGCTGCTTGCTTGAAGCCGACTCTTCGAGGAACTCGACCTGTTGCTCATTGTCGACCATGAGCATGATACGTAGCGATTTTCGCAACTCAATCAACCTGGGCAGGATACCAGGATAGACAGGTAGACCATACAGACACTGCGGAATATTCAGTACTTCTCATCTTCATAAATCTTCGGTGAAACTCACCTCTTCCAAGATGCCCTCTTTCACCAGGGGTAAAGCACCTTTGATCTCAGGGATGGTGGAGGCAATGATTCCTCTGTATTTCCCATCCGCCATCATTAACCGTGTCACCTCAAGAGACTGTAGAACATCGAGTTAGTTCATAACCTATCGCGAATTGCATAGGCGCAACATACCTTCAATGTCTTGACATGAGGTCTGAAGCCAATGCCGAGCTTCTCAACATCGCGATGTAACGTCTCGACATTCGTCTTGAGAACAGGCAGATTGACAACCAGCGATGGTGTAGGAAGCTCTGAGACGTGCTTTCCGATGTAAGCTTTATGATTCTCCAGTGAATAGTCCATCTTGAAGAGCTGTCTGAGTTGCTTTGGCTGTATGATCAAAGTGTTCAACGTGGGGCAAATCGAATTAATGCGGGGAGCGATATCGAGCGCACTGAGAAGCTTCTGCTCGACTTTATACTTCTTCTGCTTCAGCTGAATCACGGACCTGAGGTATTATTTCACTGATGAGCGGTATTTACGGTGATGGCGACCTTACAATTTGAGTATAGATAGATAGTCAAGATCGTTTCCGCGGCGGGCTCAAGTTCTAGCGCCGATAGTTTCCCGCGGGCAATTACTAACAATAATTGACGATATGCCTCAGCATCATCATGAAGCTTCACCTACAAACCTGAAGACCTCAAATTTCTGCATTCTATGAAAGACTCCCTTTTCCCTGTATCGATTGATCTCACAGATCCGCCAGGGTTCTGAAAATCATGCCGTATCTGATTCATTAATGTATCTCACAACACCATCTGGCTTTTCAAAGTGGAGCCCTGCGATCGTCAAGAATGAGGCATCAGGGAGCAAGAAAACTTCCAACAGTAGATCAAGGTGTCAAAGACGACACTATAGTCCAAAGGTCCTCTAAATCTATCCTCAATTTTCCTAAATTTTACTACACTTACCTACATCTTGTGCTATCCAGGATAGTAGTTAGAAGATTTGCCTCCCCTAGAGAGGTTCAAACCACCAATATCTCAGCTTTCCTAGATTGTGTAAGCTCAAAGAATCTTACGTCTTCGAATGGGCATGAAATCGTAGGTAACATACTCGTGGCGCTTCGTGAAATACTGAAAGCCTCAAGATTATTGCAATGGTCACGCTCAAAACTTAGACCTAGGTTAGGTACGGCGTGCCTCACTCGTTCCTAACTCCAATGCAGTACCAGGTCACGTTGGTTGAAACATCATCAAGATGCATAGAGACTATTATCGGGCTGAAGCATTGGCTTGGTATAAAGGTAAAATAGTGATTCGATCAGCTTGTTACACCGCCTGCGTCGACCCAGCAAGGTGAAGACCATGCATGACTTGAAGCTTGCCCAACAGTCTGGGATTTCTAGCATTAACACCCTGTGTTTATACTTTTGCTCAACAGTTCAAACTTTTAAAAGAACTCCAGCTCCGATACTTATCCAACAAGTTGAGTCATCCCGTAGTCGGAGAAGAGTGCCGTCTTATAACCAGCCGCCAACTGACACAGCTTATACCGGAAATAATATCGTCAATCTCCACTAGCGAGTCTCCAGATAGATTTCTTCGGCCAATCGTAAGGCAACTTGTACTACAAAGTGGTGGTTGATTTGCTGCAGAGCACACCCTCAACGCCTGGTGCCGAGTCGGCACCGAAAGATGTGGATTCTAGCACTTGCGATCCAAACAGAATCGAATTCTAGCATTTTACCCTGCTTCTCTGATAGTTATTTATTTCATGTTGATCTCATTGATTCTTCGTTCTTTCAATGACCAAAATGAGATTGTTTTGTCTCTTCAGTAAAACTTCAAGAGTTATTGGAAGATGAGTGTACCGAAGCAAGACGACGACCATATTGGCGATAGCGAGAGTACTCACACTCGCGTATCAAACCAAGATCCCGAAAAACAATCCAATACGGAAATTGAAATCCCAGATGCTCCTTACTCAAGCTTCTCACTATGGCAGAAGCGTCTCATTGTTCTGGCTGCTGCTTCAACGGCCCTCTTTTCACCAATGACAGCCCAGATATACTTCCCTGCCCTACCAGCTATAGCCAAAGACTTGGGCGTGACCACATCCCAGATCAACCTTACTGTCACGACTTACATGATCTTCCAGGGTATAACACCCATGTTCATTGGCTCACTAGCTGACAGTGGTGGAAGAAGGCCTGCGTACCTGGTATGCTTTACCATTTACATAGCAGCCAACATTGGTCTCGCCCTGGCTCCTAGCTATGGTGCTCTGTTGGGTCTTCGATGTCTTCAATCCGCTGGCTCTGCTAGCACTGTTGCGCTATGCTTCGCTGTTGTGGCTGATGTTGTCACCTCAGCCGAAAGAGGTCAGTACATCGGTCTGACAGCTGTTCCATCTGTGCTGGGTCCATCGCTAGGTCCAATTATAGGTGGCGTGCTTGCCGAATTTCTAGGTTGGAGGTCAATTTTCTGGTTTCTCGCCATATTCGCCGGTGTAACCATCGTTCTTCTCGCTTTGTTCTACCCAGAAACATGCCGCGAGATCGTCGGAGATGGCTCTATCAAAGCGCCTTTGGTGTACCGTTCAGTATGGCAGATTCTTGTATCCCGACGGAAGCGGTCTGGGTCGGAGAGGAACGGATTGAGTCGGCAAGGCTCACGAGCTTCGACCGTCAAGAAGTTCAAGTTCAAATTTCCCAATGTCCTCGACTCGATTTTGATGTTGTTTGAGAAGGAAACCGGTTTCCTTCTCGGCTTCAGCAGTATCTGCTTCGCAGGCTTCTACTGCATAGCCACCGCCATGCCCACCCTATTCAAGGAGATATATGGCTACAACGAACTTGAGATCGGACTGACATTCCTCCCTATGGCAGCTGGATCAGTCATTGCAGCGTTCATCGTGGGTACTTTTACAAATCGCAACTTCAAGCGACATTGCGAGAAGCAGGGCATACCATACGAGCGAAGTAAGCAACTAGATCTATCCGGCTTTCCTATTGAGCGTGCTCGTCTGGAAATCGGCTTTCCTCTCTTAATGCTCGCGGCTGCTACGCTCGTCTGTTGGGGATGGACCGTTCACGCCCGGGCTCATATTGCTGTCCCGTGTGTGCTGAGTGGAATCTTGGGCGTAGGAGTCGTTGGTTTCAACAATACAGTCAATTCGCTGCTGATTGATATCCATCCCAGGAAGGCTGGCACGGCGAGCGCAGCCAATAACTTGACGCGATGTTTGGTTGGCGCGGGAGCCAGCGCAGCAATTGTGCCCATGATTGATGCTATGGGTACTGGCTGGGCTTTCACTCTCGTTGGAGGACTCTATGTCCTTGGGTGTCCTATTTTGATTACTGTCATGGTTCGTGGGGTTAAATGGCGCGAGGAGTTGAGAGTGAAAGAAGAGAAGAAACAAAAGGCCAAGGAAGCCCAAGAGTGAAGTCGAATAGAGTTTACTTACTAGGTAATAAGCAACAAGCACCCAATGCAGGGATCTGATACAATATAAGGTAGAGCCTCGATCAGAATGGTTAGCAACACGAGGCAAATTGTAATAGAATAATTAATTTTAATTTTAAGGGTCAAATGGTTTGTTGGTAATGAGAATGTCGAGGCTATTACTACTGAGAATGTGGGGATCACCTCTTTGACGTTTGTCTTTTTACACCTGGAAAATTTGACCTTCAACTGAATGGTGTCACACCAGATTTTGCCAGTCCCGCCCGTTGTGATGATTCGGCCTTAACATAATGCCTTTCTCTTATTTTTCCACCGGGATCCAATCGCTGGGCAGTTTGGTAGCCCAGGCCCTCTCGCGAATATTTTTCTCGTTGTTTATCTTATGTATGTATGTATGTATGTATGTATGTATGTATGTGTATTTTTCGTCTGGGTGGCTGTAACGAAGCCAAATCTCCTACTGGAGCAAAAGACGTGCTGAGCTAGCTAGGTACAGGATACCCCGCTTCCTTCACCATCCAGCATACCAATGGCACAAAAGGTGCTGTATTTCTCAAGCCCGTCACCCGTCAGCGGGTTCGAGGGCAATCTATTGTCGAACTTTTTCCACCGACCAGAATTCTCTCGCGCATCACTACATCTGCTGACGCAGTCCACAATCTCCAGTAACCAAGTTGTAGCTCGTAGTCGACTGTCGCGGCGGCAGGGAAAAACCTCGGGAAGGGATCAGAGGCCGACGGTGCGGCTTGCCTTTAAAGGAGAAAAACCCATCGCAATCGGCGTCGTTGATCGGAAGGATGTCGCTACGAATGCCCGGGGCATCGCCCTCCGATATCTAAGGCGTTCTGGTTCTGAGGTGCCGCCATTAGATCCGACAAAGGTGTTGTCAGAGAAGGCGAACTCTCCAAAATTCCTTCTCTGAAAACTGCTGTTAGGGAGCCGATAGCGTCCCCGCAGTTTTTGTGTGGTCGCGTGGCCTGCAGAAAATCCCGCTCCTAGCACCGCACTAACAGTGCGTGCCAAGAAAGAATTTTTACAGGAGAGAGTTGACGTTGTTTATCTTGGCGATCACTATCGCCATCTACAGGGTATCCTTCCATCCTCTGGCCCGTATTCCTGGACCAAGACTGGCGGCGATTTCAAGCTTCTGGCATGCATATAATGCTCGAATGGGGCGTATGGCATATCTTGGGAAGACACTTCATAGAAAATACGGACCTGTTGTGCGTGTTGGTCCTAATGAAGTATGGTTTAATAGCAAAGAGGCTTTTCATGCCATTTACAGTTCGTGTCTCAAGAACACCTCATACACAACTGTCAACTGACAGTTTTACCAGGTAGTGGAAGTGGTTATGAAAAGTCTGACTTTTACTGTATGACCAAACTATTCACATAAAATAGCAAAGCGGGAACTGACATGTATAGTGGCAACTGCCTTGAGCAAACCTCACATTGATTGGCATCTCAACCCCGAATTCCAAGATACTCTCGATCTTCTATCAGAGCGAGATGTGAGACGCTACCGTCTTCAGCGCCGACTCATTGGGCCTGTGTACCAAACTTCCAATCTCCTTCAGTATGAAGCTGCAATTGATGAGGTTCTTGCACGCTCTATCGCCAAGCTAAAGACATTGAACGGTGCTCAGATTGAACTCAACGAGTGGATGCACATCATCGCCGTCGAATGCCTTGGTGCGGTCGTACTATCCTGGTCGCCAGGAATGCTAAAGAATGGCACTGATAATGGTTCTGGTGCTCACGCATACCATGGCTGGAGACGAAAAAGTGTCTTTGGTTTATTCCCGATGGCCGCTAAGTTGGAGTTCTTGCACAAGTCAATCGGGCGACTCTTCAGTACGATTTGGGGCGTAAACTTCCAACCGCCAAAGGACTTCCGGCCATTCTTTCCGGTGAGATAACCTCGCCGATATCGTAAAATGTTGCGGTGCTGATTAGCGCAGGATGTAGGCAAAAGAGTCTCAAGACGTGTTAACGCAGCCACGAAATCCAAGCTCAATAAAGATGATCGCAAAGATCTCCTAGCGGATCTGATCCAGCTGCATAGAACTAAGCCTAACTTTACAGAACTTTACCTTCGCAAGATGGCTGTGACCAACTTCGGTGCTGGGCATGAGACCATGGCATCAACACTTACCTCGATCCTTGCGCTACTAGGCTCAAACGATGATGTTCAAGCACAAGTATCTCTTGAGGTCCTTGGGACAAGTAATCCCGCCGAATACTCCACTGCAACACGCTTGCCAGAGACGCAATCACTCATCAAGGAAGCCAAGCGGCTGTATCCCGTCATCAGCATGTCATTGCCGCGGAAGGTTCCTTCAGAAGGCCTTCATCTTCATGGCTACTATTTCCTACCAAACACAACTGTGGGCTGTAACCCGGTAGCTCTACATCGGAATCCAGATATCTTTGGTTCGGATTCGGATATGTTCAACCCAGCCCGTTGGTTGACTGCAGATCCCGACGCAGCACGTGCAATGGAACGTGTCAATCTCAGCTGGGGCGGCGGCTCCAGATCATGTCCGGGACGACATTTAGCAGAGCTGGTAGTCTTCAAAGTCGTTCCCGCTTTGGTGAAGGAGTTTAAAATCGACGTTGACTTGCCTCCCGAAGACAAGAATCGCTCGTATTTCTTGTCAATGCTGATAGGAGTCAAAGCACGCTTTATTGAACGAGACGCAGGATTATCATCAGATGAAGAATGAGTGCTCGAGCTTTGCTGTTTGTTGTTTACCTATAATGCCTGTCTGGAAGGGTTGTCGGTGTGCCGGCTCCATCACAGCTGTCATCTGTCTCCAGTTGCGCCCTTCGGACGACATATTCCGCATTATTAATGTATTTCCATAAGTACCCAAGAGAGGGCTTTTGGATCGCTCTTCAAAGCATACAAATTCAAGCAACGACAATGGTGAAACCAATCGTCACAGAGAACGCCCTGGTCAAGGGAAGCCGTGTCGCTTATGGCGTTTACGGCACTGGAAACCCAGTCGTCCTTATCCACGGAACACCGTCCTCATCCCTCATTTGGCGCAACATTGTTCCAAAGCTTGTCGATGGTGGCTACAAGGTCCACGTCTTTGACCTTCTTGGCTTCGGCCTTTCAGAACGCCCATGGGACTCAGCCGTCGACACTTCAATGACAGGTCAAGTCGCAATTTTAGAGGGCCTTTTGGAGCTTTGGGGTTTGGAGAAGACTCATATCATTGCCCACGATATTGGGGGCGGTATCGCACAGCGCTTCTCTGTATTCTCGCCGGAGAGCGTTTTATCTCTGACTCTTATCGACGTCGTAAGCTTCGATAGCTACCCTTCGAAGCGGACCAAACAGCAAATGCAGAATGGCCTTGAAGCCCTGAACAAGACAGACAGCGACCAACACCGAGCTCACTTCAGAGAATGGCTGTTGTCCGCCGTCAAGAATCCAGACAAGCTTGAGAAGTCAAGTCTCAATACATATCTGGACTATATCTCGGGACCCATTGGACAACCTAGTCTATTTGAGCATCAAGTTCGACACTATGATCCGAAGCACACGTTAGAAGTGGCGCCCCGTCTCGGTGAACTCGAGAAACTACCTGTGCAGTTGATCTGGGGTGCCGATGATGCATGGCAGGTGGTTGATTGGGCCCACAAGCTTCACGATGCTATTCCTGGGTCAAAACTGATGATTGTGGAGGATGCTGGCCATTTCTCTCCTGAGGATCAACCAGAAAAGATATCTGAGCTTCTTATCAACTTTCTAGGGAAACATTGATGTCAATGCGTACTGATTAGACTAGACGGCTGAACTTGACATAATTGAAGGAGCCTTTTATTCTCTATATAGAGCTTTTCTCCATAATAACTTAAACCCTTCTTAAGGCGTCGTTTTGTGCTTCTTTAGCACGCTGATGCCATCTTGTACCAGGCGCGAGGAACTCAAATACGTGCGGCACTCCAGGCCAGAGGTGAAACTCGACCTCGACATTGTCTTCCAACAGTCTTCTCACAAGCTCTAGATCTTCATCCCTGAATAAGTCGAGCGTTCCGACGTCCACGTATGTAGATGGCAGCCCATTGTAGTTCTGAGCCCTCGCTGGTGCTGCATATGGCGAAACATCTGCGTCGGGCTTTCCAGCCTTATCTTCACCAACATAAGCCTTCCATGCGAGTTGATTGTGTTGTGAGGTCCAAGTAGCGAGTTTCAGAAACTCGGTATCAGGAGGATGGCAGGTCCTGTCGTCAAGCTCAGGATATATAGCCATTAGCTTTGCAACTGGTGGATTGAGCTCCCTGTCCCTGGCCATGAGTACAGTCCCGACAGCTATGCCTCCTCCGGCACTATTCCCTTTCACGCATATCCGGCATGGGTCGATATTTAGCTCTTTTGCGTGATCTATAAGGTACTTGAGACTCGCAAAGCTATCCTCCACAGCTGCAGGATAGGGATGCTCAGGTGCAAGGCGATAGTCAACCGCGAACACTGGCCTTTCAATCTCGAGCGCTATAGCGGCATTGGTTCCTCCACATATTTCCACAGTACCCGAGACAAAGCCACCGCCGTGAATCACAAGAATTGCAGGTTGTGGTTCTTTCGCTCTCAGGACCTTTGGTGTTGCATACCGGCGAAGGAGTATCTGTACGCCATCATAGCTCTCAACCGTATAATCTGTCTGTTCAACGATATCAGGAGAGGGTGCTTTGGGAAACACTTTTAAAAATAGAGCGTGGTTGTTGTGACGCATTTCGAGGGCTGTCTCAGGGGGAGCTGGAGGGCGGCCGGATCTGATAAGAGCCAGCGCCCCGGCGAATTCAGTATCATATTGAACAGGCATGACGAAGTAGTAGGTATGTAATAATCATGAACTGTTGAGTTTTCTCTTTGGCTTAAGAGAACATTTACGGTTACTTAAGTCTTTATATACGTATCTGGTCTACATAGTATACCGAGGCTGAAGGTTGAGCTGCTGTGAGGGGTACAAACAAGTTCAACTCTGACATTACCTATCAAAGGTCGGCAATGAGGGAATAACATCACCCATCGGAACCATTGACCCGAGCGATTTTGTCATCATGAGCAAAATGAATTCATGGTGCACATTAGTTTGAGGTTGAAGATGCCAGAGATTGTTTGTATGATTGGCTGGTTCGTACGGTTTCTCGTTTAGACAGCTTACTGTACCCAAAAATGTCAGGGATGCTTGTAGCGCTCGCTACATTATAGTTATTGGTTGTATAGGCAAATGATTTGATAAGATTAGATCCAAGAGATAGAAAGTAGTGCCTTGATCCAGGTTTGGGTCTCAGACATTTCTTTAAGTGTCTTCCTTGTTACTGGGCTGTCCTCTGTCCGATGAGGGGTTCAATTGCTGTTCCTGCGTCTTCGAAAACATTAATTTCTCATTCGCCTCCTGAATCGTATTAAGCCTAAATAAGTCACCCACTGAAAATGTGCTTAGGCAGCTATTATTGAGAAGGCAATGGAGACCTTTGGAAACAAATGGCGTGCCGTGAGGCGTCACGTGATGCTATCGGTGGATGACAAGCCCCGAGACGCCGGTTCATACTGTACTAGGCGTGGCGTGGGCCAAACCCATCGATTACCTCAACGAAAAGTACAGATCGCGACTTGCAGGTTGCAACCAAGAAATTGGGAAATTTAGCCACTCGGCGGGCAGACAACCGCGAACACTCGAAAAGAGTCAAATATTTCATCTAATGATATAGTTCAAACTCAACAATACTCCTCAGATCGAGATACACCTATCTCGACCCCTTTCGCCCACCATGGCACCCCTCGTCGACAACCCCCAGATCAAGCATGCCGAGCTGCTGCGCCCGTTGTCATTCCATTTCCACGCATACATCTGGCCCTTTACTATTATCTGGCCCATCTTCTTTGCCTTTTACTTGAAGCCCGAGCTCTACGAAAAGTACATTGGCGCGGAGGAATGGACTGTCGTTTGGGTTGGAACTATCATCACTCTACAGTCTCTCGTCTGGCTCAGCACACATTGGAGTGTTGATCTTGAGGGCAAGTTCAAGGCCTCCAAGGCTAAGGATATTGAGGATGCGGAGTTGATCAAGGTCATTCCTATTGCAAACGCCGGTTCCGCCGAGATTTGCAAGCTTGTTCGCGATAAGGTGGGGAGATTTTGATATTCAGAAACAGCTCAAATTACTAACATCGTCATTCCAGGCTGGTGGCAAGCTCAACACTTCGTTCCTCTTCCAGAAGCGACGCTTCCTCTACGATCCCACTACCAAGTCTTTCACTACTCTCAAGTATGATATCGATACCGAGCCCAAGCCTTCCATCGGCCACTTCCAGACTTCAAAGGGTATCCAGACCCAGACCGAGTTGTCGCGAATTGAGCAGCACTATGGCAAGAACGCTTTCGATATTCCCGTTCCCACCTTCACCGAGCTCTTTAAGGAACACGCTGTCGCTCCATTCTTCGTCTTCCAGATCTTCTGTGTTGGACTTTGGATGCTTGATGAGTACTGGTACTATTCGCTCTTTACTCTCTTCATGCTTGTCGTGTTCGAGAGTACTGTCGTCTGGCAACGTCAACGCACCCTGAACGAGTTCCGCGGCATGAGCATCAAGCCCTACGATATGTGGGTGTTCCGTCTGGGCAAGTGGACCGAAGTACAGAGCGACGAGCTTCTCCCTGGCGACCTTGCCTCTGTCAACCGAACCAAGGAGGATAGTGGTGTTGCTTGTGATATGCTTTTGGTCGAAGGTACCGCTATTGTTAACGAGGCTATGCTTTCTGGTGAGAGTACTCCTCTCCTCAAAGACTCCATCCAACTTCGACCCTCCGATGTTCCTCTGGACGCTGAAGGTCTTGACAAGAACGCTTTCTTGTGGGGTGGTACCAAGGTTCTCCAGATCACCCACGGAAACCCTGACCAGGAAAAGCCTAAGCTTTCCTCTGGTGTTCCACCTCCCCCGGATAACGGCGCTATGGCCATTGTCATGAAGACTGGTTTCGAGACTTCTCAGGGCAACCTGGTTCGAACTATGATCTATTCCACTGAACGAGTATCTGCCAACAATGCCGAGGCTCTCTTCTTCATTCTGTTCCTTCTGATCTTTGCCATTGCCGCCGCTTGGTATGTTTGGGATGAGGGTGTTCGCAAGGATCGCAAGCGCTCTAAGCTCATGCTTGACTGTGTCTTGATCGTTACCAGTGTCGTCCCCCCTGAGCTCCCCATGGAGCTTAGTCTTGCCGTCAACACCAGTTTGGCAGCTCTGGCTAAGCTGGCTATCTTCTGTACTGAACCCTTCCGAATTCCTTTCGCTGGTCGTGTTGATGTGGCTTGCTTTGACAAAACAGGTACCCTGACTGGTGAGGATCTTGTCGTCGAGGGTATCGCTGGTCTGGCTCTTGGACACGAAGATGAGATCAAGGACACCAAGGAGGAAGATGGTGCTCACTCTACCATGACTGCTGTCACAGAGGCTTCTCTTGAGACTAAGTTGGTTCTTGCCACCGCTCACGCCCTTGTCAAGCTTGACGAGGGAGACATCGTTGGTGACCCCATGGAGAAGGCTACTCTAACCTCTCTTGGCTGGACTCTTGGTCGCAATGATACCCTTATGAGCACCAACAAGGCGGGCAGCACACACGGTACCGTTCAGATCAAGCGTCGATTCCAATTCTCTTCTGCTCTCAAGCGCCAAAGTTCTGTTGCTATGGTTCACGGAAACGATATCAAGACCGGTCACAAGATCAAGGGTACTTTCGCTGGTGTCAAGGGTGCGCCCGAGACCATCCAGAAGATGCTCAAGGTTATCCCCGATGACTACGAAGAGACTTACAAGTACTTCACTCGCAAGGGTTCTCGAGTTCTGGCTCTCGCTTACAAGCAGCTTACCATCGACACTGAGCTTGGTTCTGGAAAGATCAATGATCTGAAGCGAGAGAAGGTTGAGTCTGACTTGACATTCGCCGGTTTCCTCGTTTTGCACTGCCCTCTCAAGGATGACGCCAAGGAGGCTGTCCAGATGTTGAATGAAAGCAGTCATCGCGTGGTCATGATTACTGGAGACAACCCCCTTACCGCCGTCCATGTCGCTCGTGAGGTTGAAATCGTCGACCGTGACGTCCTCATCCTTGATGCCCCCGAAGATAACTCCAACGGTGACAAGCTCGTCTGGAAGAGTGTTGATGATAAGGTCAGCATCAAGGTCGACCCCACCGAGCCCATTAACCCTGAGATCATTCGCTCCAAGGATATCTGTGTTACCGGTTACGCTCTTGCCAAGTTCAAGGGACAAGTTGCCTGGAATGAGATTCTGCGTCATACCTGGGTCTACGCTCGTGTTTCCCCCAAGCAAAAGGAGGATATTCTCCTTGGTCTCAAGGATATGGGTTACTACACTCTGATGGCTGGTGACGGTACCAACGATGTTGGTGCTTTGAAGCAGGCTCACATTGGTATTGCTCTGTTGAACGGAACCCCCGAAGATCTCACTCGTATTGCTGAACATTCCCGGAACACCAAGATGAAGGAGATGTATCAGAAGCAATGTGATCTCATGAAGCGTTTCAACCAACCCAATCCTCCTGTCCCTGCTATGATTGCCCACCTTTACCCCCCTGGACCTCAGAACCCTCAATTTCAGAAGGCTATCGAGCGTGAAGCTCAGAAGAAGAACGTTACCCCCGAGGAATATGCCAAGTCGCAAGGCTTCGAATTCGAAACCATCACATCTCCTGGCGCTCAGGCTCTTATGGATGCTGGTCCTCACGCTAACCGTCAAGGCGAGGCTGCTAAGAAGGCCGCCGGTTTCGCTGACAAGCTTGCGTCTGGTATGATGGAGGCTGAGTTGGGAGATGACGAGCCCCCTACTCTCAAGCTCGGCGATGCCTCAGTTGCTGCCCCTTTCACATCCAAACTCCGAAACGTCGTTGCTGTCCCCAACATCATCCGCCAGGGTCGTTGCACTCTTGTCGCCACTATCCAGATGTACAAGATTCTCGCTCTCAACTGTCTTATTACCGCCTACTCCTTGTCCGTCTTGTATCTTGAGGGTATCAAGTTTGGTGACACACAGTACACCATCAGTGGTATGCTTATGTCGGTTTGCTTCCTCAGCATTTCTCGCGCTCGTGTCGTCGAGGGCCTTAGCAAGGAACGTCCTCAGCCCAACATCTTCAACGTTTACATCATCGGCTCTATTCTGGGACAGTTTGCTGTTCACATCGTCACTCTGATCTACATCGCCCGACTCTGCGATAGACTTGCTCCGTAAGTTAACACTCTATCCTTCATGAGCTGATATGATAGTTAACATTTTATAGTCGCTCTGAGGATGTTGATCTCGAGGCTGAATTTGCTCCATCTCTGCTCAACTCTGCCGTCTACCTTCTCCAGCTTATCCAGCAAATCTCCACCTTCGCCATCAACTATCAGGGCCGTCCCTTCCGTGAATCTCTCTCTGAGAACAAGGGTATGTTCTACGGTATCGTCGGTGTCTCCGGACTTGCTTTTGCCTGTGCTCTCGAGCTGTTCCCCGACATCAACGAGGGTATGAAGCTTGTTCCTTTCTCGGACGAGTTCAAGACCAACATGACCGCCGTCATGGTCATCGACTACGCTGCTTGCTGGATTATCGAGGTCAGCTTGAAGAAGTTCTTCAGCGATTACCGACCTCGCGATATTGCCGAACGACGACCCGAGCAGCTGGAGAGGGAGGCTGTTCGCCGCGCCGCCGCGCAGAAGAAGAAGGACGAGGAGGAGGAGAAGAAGAGACTCGAGAAGGTTGCCGAGTTTGAGCGTAAGGTCGAGGAGCGACGGAGAAAGATTGAGGAGTGGCGAGCTGGAAGGACTTAATAGTCTTACTCAATCATAATATGGTTGAGATTTTGGTTTAGATCTCATGGGAGGCTTTAGAGTAAGCATACTATCATAGACAGGAGGAAATTATTACGGATGGGTAGGCTGGAGAAGCTAAGAGCCTGCTAATTTAGAGGTGTATACTATCGATGGGTAGACTTGATCATGAACACAACCAATTGTTTTAGTTGCACTTAAGGCTCAAAGTGACCACTTGTTAATGTCACTAAGTCCAGAACTGACCACTCCTGATTGTAGTACCAACATTCGCTTGCTAGTCAAATCCAGTCACTAAGCACACAATATCTTGGGGTATTTTTTTCATTCATTGCTATAGTACAGACACAGACCGGAATTCCAAGTCTATAGAGGTGGTAGAACAATAGGAAGAAAAGCATGGTATATCAATCGCTCATACACCCCGGCTCTTATTCCCGATCCTCACACGAAAGACATCCGTACTGAGAGTTTACCTTTATCCTTTTTTCCCCTTTTCGCCACAATACCCAGTTCTATTAAGCTAGGTCGTTCTCTAAAAGCTCGAAGTGAGCCCAGAGATCATTTATTTGGGAGGGTTGGAGGCAACGAAGGCAACGCCCTTCTCGATGTTCTTCTTGAGGTCGACGAGAGCAGCCTCAACGAGCTTCTCCTCGTTGGCATCGAGCTTGCCGAGAGGGTGGATCTTCTCAACACCCTCAGGGCCGAGCTCAACCTTGGAGCTGAAGAACTCGATGCCCTGGTCCTTGTAGAGAGGAGACTCGACGAAAGAGGGCTCAATGACACCCTTCTCGCCCTGGACAGCGCGGAGGATGGAGTCAGCCATGCGGGCACCAGCCATGGCCATGGAAAGGGTGGCAGAGCCAGCACCGTCCTTGGCCTTGACAACCTCATCACCACCGAACTGGACACGCTTGACGAGCTCAGCGTTGGAAGAGAGGTCGGGATGGTTGGACTGGGAGAAGAGAGGGACGATGGTGACACCGGAGTGGCCACCGACAACGGTGATGTTCTCGTCCTTGGGGTCGGTGCCCTTGATCTCGGAAACGAATCGGGAGGCACGGACAACATCGAGGGTGGTGACACCGAAGAGGGTCTTGGGGTTGTAGACACCCTCAGCCTTGAAAACCTCCTTGACGATGGGGACAGTAGAGTTGACGGGGTTGGAGATGATCAGGAGCTTGGCCTTGGGAGCAGCCTGAGCAGCGGCCTTGGCGAGGTCGCGGACGATGGAGGCGTTGGTGTTGAAGAGATCGTCACGGGTCATACCGGGCTTGCGGGGAACACCAGCGGGGATGAGGACAACCTCGGCACCGGAGAGAGCATCCTTGAGGCCGGCAGCGTTGGGCTCGTAACCCTTGACGGTGGACTTGGTGTTGACGTGGGAAATATCAGCAGCAACACCTGCATTTGACTTGTTAGCTGGCGGTCCAGATCTGGCGAGGTGGCAACAAGGCGAATTGAGCTAGAGCGAACGTGGTCAACATGACCGTTGCTCGATTCTCGTTTGTGCCAATTCGCAATTGTTTTTAACCTCGACCGAGAGAATCTGCTGATGTCGTTACGTACCGGGTCCGCCACGGATATCGTAGAGAGCGAGGTCAGTGACGCGGGGGTTCATCTTGAGGAGAAGAGAGAGAGGCTGGCCAATGCCACCGGCAGCACCGAGAACGGTGACCTTGGAGAGCTGTAGAAGGCATGTCAGTACTTGTTGGAAGCATTGGAACGATTTCAGCTGCTCTGAAGCCCAAATCTGATCTCATGATGGCTTCTCAACAGCCGGGCCGGTGTCGGTCGGTGAAGAGGAAAAAAAAAAACACAAAACGCACAAATCGGTGCGCTCATGAGTGAGGGTATTAACTTACGTCACGGGCGGTGGCCGAGAAAGCACGGCGCTGGATACGAGAAGCGGCGAACATTTTTGCGATTGATTAACTCTTCAATTGGAGAAAAGGGTAAAAAAGGACGGGATGCGGGTGGAAAGAAGAAGAGGTTGGCGATGAGCACTTTAAATACGGGGAGGGAGACCCGGAAGGAGGAGGATGGGGAAGCTCCAGTGCGACGCAATTCAAGGCATATTATGCCCCTTCAGGTTTAGCGTATCGAGCTGAGGGGCCGGAGCGGAGGAGGCTCGGAATTTCGATTTTTGAGAAGACACGGAAGACCGGACAAGAACGTCTTACATGATGAAATACCTGTTATGATCATATATTAAATCTCTCGACGTTTAGAATATATGACGGCTATATATGCTCTAAGGAAATATAGGAGTCTCAAGGTTGTTGCGCTGAAAACCACTTCGTCTAGGCCCTCTGATCACTAGATCTTAGGTGGAATATGTCAGTAAATCAAGCAAACCGAGACTGCATTAGTTAAGCATCCTGGCTGTCTGGTTGGCTCGCTTCGACATCATTCACTTATCCATTCATCCGGCACTGTAAGAAGCTTCCTTCAACTTACACCGAAATGCTGGATTTATGGACCCATGCGCGATGAACATCCAGCATAAAGCGGATCAATGGCTGTACGCTTGCAGAACCACATGATGGTTCATATATCAGATTTCTACGGGTACCTCGGAAAGAAAGAAAAGCTGCCACAAAACAATTGCACGTGTGCAGCATACGACAAAAGAACCGAGCACGAATAGCCTGTTGCATTTATGGTGAAATTATTTCTCAGCTGATTCAGCCAAGTGAACAACTGCCAAAGCCAGTCAAAATTGACTGAAAAGTTATTTCTAAAGGCACAGGATGGATCAAAGGAAGAACTTAAAGAGACAAACGCTGCTGCTTTGTTATGCAATGGAAAATCCGTCAATATGGAGGGACAGAAGGGCAAAAGTCGGCGTGTGAGTCAGCAAACAGAACGCTCTTAAACCTTTGGAGGGGCTAAGAAGTTTGGTGGGGGAGCTTCAAGCTATCTTCTTCAACGACGTCAACATTCCGTTTTTAACAACTTTCGCTCTTCACTGTCAGCGAAAAGAAGCCGGTCACTTAGCCACATTGAAGATCCAGAAAGCTTTGAGGAACCCCTTCTCTCACGAGAGCAACGAGCCATGTCGATCGCACAGCTGTCGCAGCTGTTACCGCTTCCCGACGAGGAGCTTAAGCAGGTACTAGATTACGCCTCGACTCTCTCCACAACAGAAGCTGCAGAGCATTTTGGAAACCTTCTAGGAGACTCTCCACAGGCCATCGAGTTTATATCGTCGTTTAACGCCCGACGGCAAACTTCGGCGCCTGGGAGCTCGTCATACTCCAATACCGCTGCGCCGCCTGAACCCGAATCACAGAATATCGAGGCCGTACCCAAGACGAAACGGCAACCAAAAAAGAAGAAGGCAAATATTCACACACCGCAGGCAAGACAAGTTAACGACTACGCTGCACCTGCGGGTACAACTTACAGCAAGAAGGATCTGAGCCTTGACTACATCCCTCAGCGTTCGAGCGCACCCAGCAGTAACAATGCTTCGCGATCGAACACGCCGAAACCAGACCCTAAGCCTGTCGCAAAGCCTCCATCTAAGCAGCATGCCTCAGCTGGTTATCTTATAGGGGAAGGACCATCGAAACCTAAACCTAAATCTACGCCTGTATCACGAAGCTCTACACCAAAGCCAGCTACAAGCACAAAGATATCTATAGCTGGAGGCATGCCGATGGCTGGAGCTTCGACTGCTATTTCTGATCTCGACGCTGCTATCAGGGCGCTGGAAATCTCAACAAATCCTACACTGGAGAATTCCAAGTCTAGGAAGTGCAATTGTGTCGCTACACGACACCCTCTTCAAGGCGCTGCGCCAAATTGTCTCTCATGCGGCAAGGTGATATGCATGAAGGAAGGTCTCGGACCTTGCACATTCTGCGGCAGCCCTCTCTTGACGCCAGATGATGTCCAAGCCATGGTCCGGGAGCTCAAGGATGAGCGAGGCCGCGAGCGAATGGCAGCTAACCGAGACGCCAATCGCCGTGCTGACGTTGCCAAGACCCCAGCGCCGTTTACTCAACCACGCGGCAACGACGGCGCTTCACTAAGCGACGCTGAAGCCAAGGCTCGTGCGCATCGCGACAAGCTTCTCAATTTTCAAGCACAAAATGCCAGGCGAACGACAGTCCGCGATGAGGCTGCTGACTTTGATGTTGGTGGAGCGCTTACAGGGACAGGCAGCATGTGGGCAACTCCTGAGGAGAGAGCAAGAGAATTGAAGCGTCAACAGAAAGTGCTTCGAGAAATGGAGTGGAACGCGCGGCCGGACTACGAGAAGCGAAAGCAAGTTGTGAGCATTGACGTGGTTGGCGGCAAGGTTGTTCGCAAGATGGCAGCAGTCGAAAGACCTGTGACTCCTGAGTCTGATGAGGACCCTGTCGACAATGGCGCACTTGGAGAGACATCAGCGAACAAGAACAGTGGAAGAGGCGGCGGAGCCTTTAGCGGCAATCCTCTACTGGGAGCGCTGATCAAGCCTGTGTTTGATGCAAAGGGCAAGGGTGCGGAGGTTGAGGGAAGAGAATCGAGAAAGAAGAAAGGATGGCAGAGGGTCCAGCATGATCTGAATAACAACGAGGAAGTGATTTTGGATGGAGGCGTTCAAGGGCATGATAGAAGTGATGAGCCAGCTTGTGGATGATCAGGCGGCCATGATGAAACTCATTTCTGGGGAAGATAGACATTTTCCATATCATGATAGACAGCGCAAAGGCTCATCTACCAAATTATGGTAGGAATTAAAATTGAAATAAGAGACGTAAATACCTGGCATTTCAAAGAATTCTCTCGTCTGTCAATGTTATATCCCAGCCTGTACTCTAGCTGCCGTTATCAGTGGTCAATGTTTACTACACACAATCATGATGGTCTACTATTGCCACGTGATCTCGCGTCATCAACGTCTCTGTCTGGCCCAAGCGTGTCATGGGGTCCCATTGAATGAGGGGGACAGGCGAAGTTGGGGTTACAGGGGTGAGGTCATTGCTGTCGTACTCATTCGTCTGCATTCAAGCTGAGGTATGATGTCGAAAATGATTTGCTACAGTGTCATGTGCTGTTCTACTCCAACAATCATGTCGTGAGTGTTTTTACTGATGCCTACGCGTGTTGCGCAAGCTCATATTCCATCATTTCTCAAAAGCCCTCCCAAAACCTTGCAGCGCCACGCGGCTTTTTGTATTTTCGAGGTGCATGAGTGGGAATGAGGTCTTTAATGGAAACCTCAGATCATGGCCCTCTCGTTTTTTCCATCACACCGTTGAAGTACTCATTAGACTAAACGCTCCTGTGCCTATCATCGCATTTCTTCCGTTGTCACATTATTCGAGCACGCGACCCGACTGGCTTGTGTCACTGAGGAGATGGTAAAGTCAGTGCTGTAACTTCAGCGGATGAACGCCCTGCAAGTTGCCCGAGGACAACCCTGTAGCCACTAAAGCTTAGTGTATCTTTAGCAGATTTCGGGTCTGGGCTTGGCTTGTCGGGTCCCCACGCAGCCGCACATTTTAAGGTATTTTCTACGCTCGACTCAAGCCAAGTCGCGTATCAGACCGCGTTGAGACCATGCCAAACCATAAACCACCAGTGCAGGCAGGTGTAAAATGGCAACCTAATTCAGTTGACTTACTGCAGCTTGTATCTATCTTTTTTTTTTTTTTTTTTGGCTTCTTGCTGAATTTTCACTTCATCATTTTCAACGTTCATCTAATTACAGCTCCATGTCGAATAATCGTAAATAAACAAGACGACATTGGATATCGTATCAAATCGTCAAAACCCAATAATTCCCTAGCTCCCTTGGTGGCCCGGATTTCCCGCCGCGTGGTCAGTCTCAGCATCTGTCTAGACCCTAGACCCTTCTCTCTGGGGCCCTCTAACGTGTGCGTCGCCCTCCACTTCAGTTGTCGGTCTGAACTCTCCAGCACCTCAAAGTGAGGGTTCACTTGTACAGCGGATCTACTAGGCTTACACGTTCTGGAATCCCTCCAATTGTGGTCCCCTCTCAGCGACTTGATCTTCGCCCTAACAACGTTCACAACTCCAAACCTGGAGGCTTCCTATTCCTGTCATGAGTCCAAATCAGCCTCTGGCTGAAATTGCGCTGGATAACAATCGCATTGCGCCTCCTCCCCCGTTCAAGACGACAGATACCCGACTGGACGCTCCCACTGAGACAGCACCAGCGACAGTGACGGGAGCGCGACAAGGTGGGGATTTCGCGGTACCACCACCCCCGGCCGACACGCTCTCGCGAGCCTCCCACTCAAACCCGATTGCATCAATAACGCCTACGCCAACGCCAACTGCTGCGCCTGCCAGCGATATTGCTGTTGATTCAACAGCTGGAGCTACAACCGCCCATGCCGTCGTTGTTGCAGCTATCGCCAAAATGCAGCGCAAATCTTCTGTCGACCGCGACGATGGCTCTACACAGAGCCATCCTCACTCAAACACCGATTCGCAAGAGACCACCATGACCACTTCTACAGATCCCGCATTCACACCCCCAGCCAGCGATGCCAGCAACTGCGCACCTGGTCCATCAAGTCAGGACAGCCAGTTGTTACAACTGTCAGAGATTGCTGCTGCTCAGCACAGAATCGCAACAGATTCCACAAATTCACGGAAGCGAATGGCCGATGGAGAGGTTAAAAGCCGGACAGATAGCCAAAGTCCCGTGAAGGGCCATTCAAGAAACCCAAGCGCTATTAGCAGGACATCGGCAGCAGGTGGCCATATTGGAGAGGTATGTCGAATGCGATCTCCCGAGAACCGCCTCTCCGTTCAAGGACGTGATCAATCGCTTGTGAAGCCACGACTAACACGTTTATTCTAGTTGTCCAACGAGTTAAAGACGCGTCTGTCATATGCCATGATCAAGGTCAACAAGGGTTGGCAGTCAAACTCACTTGAAGAAGTCGAGAATATGGCGTCCCAGGCCGCATCTCCAGTCTCAAGCACGTCGACAATACATAACCGACAGGGTTCCTCAGCAAGCCCTCGAATACCCATGAGCAAGCCACCGTCCTCGTCAGCTCCTCTACCACAACCATACGGCTCTGCTAGCCAACGTCGAAAATCAAATACACCTCCAAGTTCATCGTGGAACAAGCCTGCACTTGCGCCTCCAGCACCCATCCGGCCTTCAGTTCTCGTGCCTAACTCCCATGCGAACCCACGCCGCAACTCCCACCCCAATCGAACTCCGAATATGTTGACACATTCTCATTCCGCTTCACCTCACACGCCTGGTCAACCCTCAACTGTGCCGCATGGACCCATATTATGAGCACGACAGACGCCTGATCTCATGTCACCGCATCAAAATGTTAGGGAACAAGATGCTATTGAGACTTTGCTGTTCATGAGCAGTCCAGGCAACTCTGCCAATCTGAAGCACGCTTTCTCTCCTACGGGATCACCAGGGCCCAACGTTGGTATAGCTCGACCTCCGCCTCCACGACACGCGTTGCCTTCAGGGCCGAGAAAACCGCTTCCCACATCCCAACGGCAACCTCAGCAAACGCGAAAAGCTCCTTATGATAAATCACCCATGGCCCCGCCACCTGGATCGCCAATGGACCTGGATTCACCACAGCAACATCATGCTGCACAGAACAGGGTAGCACCCAGAAGGCGAACCATTGGTAGCCGAAGTCAATTAAGAGGGACGCTCTCGTTGCCAAGTGGTATCGGGCTAGGGAGCGGGAAAACAAGAAAACCACTGAGAGATGAGGATATAGAAAGGATGCTGGACAAGGCGAGTGTGGAGGCAGCCGACAGCTCTGATGATGAGGAGATTTTGATTCCAAGACGGGCTGTCGCGGGAGTCATGCAGTCATAAGGGGATGATATATATGTGTGGCCATAATAGGCGCCGCTCGTTCGGGTTGCCTTACCACCTAGAGGTCTGTTTTTCAGGTATCTTCACGCCGCGCTTGGACCTCGCGACTTGTCATATTATACCCTCGTGAGAGCCAAGTTACGAGGGTGTCGAGAGCTGGTCACTGTCGGTGCAGAATGGCATGAGAGGAGTTACGGAGCGGGTGGGCACTTGTGGCCTTGGAATATTATATTGGTCCGTGTTTGTCTACAGACCAGCCTGTTTAACTACGGTGTGGTGCATCTGACCATGGTTGGCTATTCATTTGGGTATAATGGGATAGCAGAGCTTCTTGCATGAAGGCACGAGACGAATCATGTGCCCCGCGATATCGCGAATATCGCCATGAGAAAATTGGCGTTCGAGGCAATTTGTTTCATATATATAGGGCTGTGGCATCTATCAATACCGCATTGCATCCGTGGTCCGACTCGCTCCACTGAAGACTTTCCCCAGGTCGTGGATACATGCACAACGTATACCGATATTTGGCCGCTTGAACTGGGCTGACTCGCGAACTGACTGATCAAAAGAGAACGTGGTTTATTCTGGTCGCATGTGTGCGCAGTCGCGCTCGTGGTCAGAAGCCATTTGGGTTTCACCTGGATAACCCTAGCCAGATTTACACTCTGATACTGCATATAACGCCTGCCCAATAACGCCTAACAAAGATTTCCACCCAGTCATATGCCACATCTCATACTTGGTTTTTGTACTCTGGGAACAGAACCATCACCAAACCCTGCCAGTCTGTGCTGGTCTGATATACTCGGTGATGCTCACAGCAACTGAGCTTGCTGGCCTTGAAGAGTCATATGCACTGCCAGGCAAGCCCAGATAACTACTCTGCGTGCGCCCCGGTCGACCCATAGGGAAATCCGTGCCGCTGGTCCTTCGACTCGCAGCCGTTGCTCTGTGCTCGAGCTCAGCCCATGCAGCAGCTGACCTTCGGCGTCGGGCATCTGAGCCAGTTGCAGCGTCGGCCAAGAAGAGAGTATAGTCGTTGGTGCTCTCACTGCTTGATTCGCTCGAGAGGGCGATACTACGTCTAGCAGTCAGGGCAGTGAGGGCTCGTTCCCGATGGTCCACATCGAGCTCGTCGTCTGTGCCGAAGCTTCTGGTAGTCCTGTTGGTGCGAAAGTTGTATGAGCAGAGGGTTGTCTCATCTGCCTCAGCCATCATGGTGAGGCGGTTAGAAGCTGTCTTTGAGAAGTCGCTTGCGGCGTGTCGGGGAACATAAGCGCCCCCATAGGCGGGATATGTGGGCGATTGAGGCGAAGAGTCATCGTCGTCGAATTGGTTGGCAGCTGAGGTAGACCAGAAGCGGGAGGCTCGTCTAGAAAAACGAGATTGTGTGGGTGGTGGAACCTATAAAGATATGTGAGAAAGGAGCATTGAAAGGAGAACTGGGGGCTTATTACCTCTTGAGGAATCACTTGGATGGTGTCATCATCTTCACTGTCATCATACAAGCGAACAGAGTTGGCGTGTCGTCTGGAACTAAGAGAAAGCCGGCGAGAAATGATGGAAAAGAATGACCTCTTGGGCGATTGATTGTTAGGGAGAGACTTGGATCGCTGAGTTCGTCGAGACTTCATCATGGCGATGATTGATTGATGTTGAAGAAAAGGAGTGTGATGTGGTATACAAGTTGAAAAAGAGAAGGAAAAATGAAAGAATGTTAAACGTGATGTGTATCAAAGTGAGACACTATCAACCGCGCTCCCTCTTCTCTTCTTCCTTCTTGAGAACGGGTTGGGCAAGGCTCGAGTTTATATCCACAAGGCCCCTGCATTTTCCCATATTCTACGAAGTAACCTCTCCCCAATTCAATAGTTGGTTTGAGAGGATATAAGCTTTAGGCTAGACTCTTTGGACGGGGGATGTGATACGGCTTCGACCGACGCCATGGCATGTTCTAGGGCGGGATGTTTGTTCATGCCTGGTTTAGAGTTAAGGGTTTTATTAGGCGCTTTGAAGTGTCTATACTGTTTCTAATCATGATTTGTGTTAAACAGATGATTCGGCGTTACGTGCAGCAGTTCTATTGGTGGTGTGATTCGATGCAGGGCTGCTGGTTGTTTCGGATACAGAAATGTCAGGCGTTGTTGGTTTGTTGGTTCGCTTGGACCCTGAAACTTCTGAGACAGGTGTGACGCCTCATCCCGACGATCTGGAAGCAAGGGTATTGAAACAGCCTCCACCATCTCGTCGCTTCTATGACGATAATGCAAATTGTTCAGCATGAACCGTTAAACGCTGTATTCAATGCCTTTGTTTCGGCGTCAGTACTCCTGAGTTCTTCCAGCTCTAAGCCTTCAAAGAGAAGGATATTCGTCGGGCATAGAAAAGAGGCCAGTGGAGAACTATTCAGTGTGGATATCGAGGTTGACGCCGCATGGTCGAATGCGGAAGTGAACTATTGACGCTTTTGGTGTGGAGGCGATTTGAGAACTGAAAGGGGAATAATGCGGTTCAAGAGAATGTGTTTTAGGAGACTATCAAGCTTTTTGATGGACTTGCCAATATCCATCTTTCCGCAACATCGGTAAACCCGTTCTATTCTGGAACGTAAGTTGGTCGTTGCGATAACAATCCTCAGTCAGCCATTATCCATCTTTATTCTCTTCTACCTGTCTCTTCTCCTTTTTGGAAAACCCCTCAACTGACTCAAATACACCCTGACAGAGGCGTTTCACACATGCCCAATAGCCCTCATCCCTTATAAGCTTACCAGTAAGGATGTATCCAGCGGCGTTAAAGATAAGACGTGCTGTCACTGCAGATCATATGACCTGTGCCTGGCGTTTAGTTACCGGTTTGGTGTTTTGCGCTAGGAGACCGGCTCACCCGTCCCTCATTCCTTGCATCTTCGATGGTCTGCTATCGCCAAGTCGAGACTTTGTAACTTGTACTACTGGAGTTTATGGACTGTGGCTTAGGAAATGGATGCAGGAACGGGAACTTTAACTGTTCGAAATGTTAGGGGCTAAATAATGGAAGTTGTTCTTCCGTTGCCTCTGACGTGTCAAAGCGAAGCATTGCCGGTGTTGGGACTGTCGTAGATTCGTGATGATCCACTGATCTTCATCTCAACCGAATAAAGTGGCTCTAAGATACAATACATTGCGTATTTTGACACATGTCAGACTACCTTTCCAGAGGCTATCCTCTATCTAAGAGTTCAGTTTGACTCAATCTCCCGTTCGTCCGTCTGTAGGTTATTTGTTATGTCTGAGACAAGCACTCTTACTTCCATCTACATTCCTTCCAAAGCACACTATCTTTGACACCCTCACTGACGGTATAAGCCTAGACGTTGGTGCGCCGAAGCTTGAATTACCTATTCCAGCGATGATTACGCCAGTGAGGAATGCGTAAATCATTATCGCCACACGTTTCGCGGAACACCAGCAACCTCCGCGGAATCGACCCCTCTATTCTATAATTATTCCATAATCCTTCTAGAATTTTGGTAGAAGGATGGTTGATCTACCAAGCTCGGTCATATTGATACGATAGGGCCCATATACTGTCACTCCTTGCTCAGAAGATTACTGTCAGCATCGTGAACGTCACTGAAAACATTGCTACGGAGGGCTCTTGTTCACAGGGTCAAAGGTAGTACAGCCATGGGTCTCTGCAATTTCGTATATTTCGTATTCAAGAAAATCCATCGCAAAACCCAGAAACTCACTGCACTTCTGGTTTTGACCTGTCCATTCGCATGGCGTTGTGGCGTTGAAGCTTGCACTAACCAGCGACTATACTCTTTTATATCTCGGTCATAAATCGTAATCAGGCAAAAAGAAAGAACAACTCCTGTATAACTCAACTCCAATGTCTTTCTGACATCGGCCGGCCCCGGACGCCCACTGCACGTCCGGCCGGATCTCATGTGTGAAAGGAATGATGAACCCAAATACTAGCAAGCAGGTTGAAGATACTCCGGCTCAGACCTCAACAGAAACAGGAACAGACACAACCTCGCAGGTGTCATTACATGGCATCTGCAACTTGGCAAGAGCGCTGTAGCCACCACGGATGCACTCTGCCTCAACGCCCTTGGCACGAAGGACACTGTTGGCAACACGAGCGCTGTCACCATCGTAGCACAGTGTCAATACCCTCTTTCCTCGAAGAATAGACATGAGAGCCTCGGCGCTAGCATTTCGGTTGCCGGCCTTGTTCTTGATGTTGAAGAGGCTCTCAAGCTCTAGCCAGAGCTCCTCGAGCATGGCGCAGTCATCGGCAGGATCGGCGAAAGGACTACCACTAGAAGGTCCATTTCGAAGCGCATCGAGGGGCATGTTGACTGAGTTGGGGAGATGGAAAGCATCATAGTCCGATGAGCATCGGAAATCTAGAATCTGAGTATTGGCCAAAGGTGTCAAAGCCTTGTCGATTTGATCTGCGAGTGACAAAACGGTGTCATGAGTACCCAGAGGGTGAATGGTGAAGTAGTTAGATAAAGCAGTCAAAGAGTCGAGCTCCCAGGCATCGTCGTATCGGTAAAGATCAACGTTCCTCAAACGCTGAGTCTGTTAGCTTAATCCTCCCCAGACTGAAATAATCTGACGTACCTCATTGCGAAGAGGGCTGAATTTCTCGGGGCCCAAGTTCTGGAAATACTCATTCAAGTATTGGAAGGGAAGATCGCAACACATAAACACACAGTGAATCTCGCCATCAGGGCCAGCGAGATTTGAAAGTGTGTTCTCCTGCTTGTGCTTCTCAATACGTTGGAACAGTCCCTTCAAAGTGAAGCCCGATGAGGGGCCACAGACAATACCCTGTCGAGTAAGGTCCAATGAAAGGGAGTATGAGTCTGGCGCGCCAACCTCTTCAAGAGCATCGTGAGATGTGAGGTACGGGAACTCAACCTCAGTCATTAACGAGTATTCTCGAGGGCCAGGGACACGCTCTCCAGCGTTGGTGCATACGCTATAAACATTAGTTCTCATGCTTGTCCGCCCAGGGTAGTGGACTTACGCAATTCTATACACAGAAGGCTTGGCTTGCTTGAAATAGGTACCCAGTCCGGTCATAGTGCCTGGGGCGGTGTTAACCAACATACTGCTTTGAGACAACATGAGCCTTACCAGCTGTGCCCCATTGACGCAGCAATCACATTGATCTCGGGGAGCTGACGGTGGATCTGAGGGCCAGTCCATCGCACATGAGCTTTCCAATTCTGCAAGCTGTTAGTTCTAGGTTTTAAAGATCCAAATTACGGCATAGAACTCACATCATCGTTGATGTATTGGTTGGGACTACACACAGACCCGGATTCTGCGTCCTTTCGAGCTGCAGCCCTGATACCACCTCGCTCATCAACAGGTGTAGGCTGAGCAGGTCCACCGAACAAAGTCCTTCTCATTTGTTAGTAATATTCTCAAAGGTCAAAGCTGCTAGGTTGCTTACACGTTGAGGCCAAAGAACTGCATCATGCGCAACTTTGTCTCACTTGTCTTGTTGCTGAGATAAGCATGGACATCGTCAATGCCGTGAAAAGCGCGAGCAACCATGGCCATTGAGATGACAGTTGAACCCGAGCTGCTCTCGACTATTGTCTTTGTCTTGCCGGGCTCCACGCCCTTTTCTAATAAGTTCATAGCTGCGGGAATTAGCTACATACTCGGTGATTTTATGTGAGATTGAATCACTAACCTGGCATCACCTTGACATTTGTTGCAGGGTGCATGGTCATCATCTTAGCATAGATTCGGACACCATCTTGACGGTATGGGTTGAGGCTATCGGGGATTTCAACAAGGGGCAAAGGTGGTGATTGTTCAGGATCGAAATAGTTGCGAACCGACTCAGGGCCCTTGAAAACATTTAGATGTTCAGAAGCAGTCATGTTGGGAGGTCACGTATGGTCTGCAAGGATCAATGGTAACAAATAAACACTGTGAATATGAAGAGGTCACTCAAAGTCTGTTGTTGTAAGACACAGAAACAGACGGGCAGATGGGTTGAGGGAGAAAGAAAAGAGAAAAGTTGGATCGAGAATCCGAGCATAGACCCAAGTTTTTAAGCATACATAGCTCTCGAAACGAGCTGCTGAAATAAAACCCTGCTGGTCTTGCACCCACGCTTCTCTGGGTCTAACAGCGGAGATGTCACATCCACAACTGAGTTCTGGGTGACCTGAATGCTCGAGCAACCCCGGGGAGAGTGTGCACGATAGACCGACGTCCATCTTAATTGGCGTGAAGCCGTGGGTAGCAGTTAATCCCACGCACGCAGCGTGTAAGCTCAAATGAAACGGCTGGGTTAAGATGCATAAGAATTGCGGTATGTGGTTTCTTTGACCAATTGCAAACCCCACGATGAAGCCACCAGGGACCCGATACCAGGATGAAGAAACTTGTTGACCAATACAGTGAGAGAAGTCTCGACGAGAATCACTAGCGTCTTCGGGTCGTCGTCACTTTCTTCGGACCATCGGCTGTGGAGCTTGAAAGGCCAAAGAATCCTGCAACATGGTGGATATTGGTTGGTGGGCTTGACTGCGCACAAATGGGTCTGAGGTGACTCGGGAACGATGAGTTGCACCCTTTGACAGCAAGAGAACAAATCACAGCTTCTTGAGCATAATCACTTGAAGCTAGCGGCGGATGGGGGCGAACAAGGCGGAGTTGATTGAGCGTTCTGAGTCTTGGCTCTTCTCGCCCTGTCAAGACAGTTGAAGTCTCTGGGCTGAAATCAAAGCGGATAGTTGAGCCGGCCCCTACAGCTGCAGTAGTCTCTATTCATCCATGGTCGATCAAGACTGGGAGACCTCGGAGTTTGCAAGACTATTAAGCCCGAAATTATGCGGTATTTTTACGGAACATTGAGTTGTAAATGTAAATGGGAGTCTCTGCACAACCTCGGCTTCTGTGGATAATAAGACATCATAACAAGAAGAGCGTGGCGTTGTGTAGCGGGGAGTTCATCGGTCCATCTGGAATTTTTGAGGCTCGATGGTACTCCCCGCTGGTGCTGCCCCGCCCGGAAACACCAGCGACTGGCGTCAGGTGATCAGACACGTGTGATCCACAGCCCAAAGTGGAGTCGAAAGAAACTTGGTGGAGCCGATACCGGAAGCCGTTAGCATCAACTCTGTCTGTTGAAAACATCCATTTCATGGCATCATACTCCAGACTATTAACCCAACAACCTCTAAAATAAAGCTAGAACTGGACAAACAAGTTGCCTACACGACTCAGCTATAAACTCTCTTTCCTTCGCTTAGCAAATTCTCCGCTTTCAATTGCTCAATTTGCGATTTAATTGCCTTGTTTGGAGTTCAAAGCTCCATATTGTGATGTGCAAGCAACACGAGAAAACGCCTCCCTTTATTATAAACCCGCTTTAATGTGAAGAGATGAAGTTTCAGATCCGCCATTTTTAGCTGCTGGACCCCGTTAATATGACGGCATTACAGCGATCCCCCTATGGCAGTGGAGTTGTTCGTAGCATACATATTATAGACAATTCCGCGTCGTTTCACAGATCATGTTATGTTTGTTTCGGCGATCGGAAGGAAGGGTTCTCGCATACAGTTGTTACAGGAACTTGGAAGAAGGATATCAATCACTTCATTACACAGACGGCACCTCCCGTCTTTGCACCTACACGATAATCTTCTGATCAGTTTTTCAAAACATTACAAGATTTAGTCCTTGCTTTAATACTTTTCTCACACACTGGTTGTGTTAAGTAGGACCATGGTTCCTATGATATTCTTTACAGCCTTGGCCCTGGCTGGTTTCAGTACGGCCAAATTTGTCAAAGTCGAAGACACTTCTGTCCTTCCAGTCGGTTGGGAAAAGATCGACCAGGCTGTCGATTCTAGCCATACGTTGCGGCTCTCTATCGCTTTGCGACAGCCTGATATCGACAACCTGAAGACGAACCTACGAAGACGCGATTGTACATCTGGGAAATACACCCAGAACCACCTCACTCAAAAAGAGGCACTCGCCCTCCGAGATCCGGATCAAAAAGATGTCGGCCAGGTACTGGGATGGCTGAAGAGTAAAGGAGTCGCAGCAAAGGCAACGCCGGATAAGGATTGGATTCATGTCAAGACAACTGTCAAAGCTGCGGAAGATCTACTCGATACCAAGATTGGCTTTTACAAGTTTGAGGACCAAAAGCCTGTTCTTCGGACAAAACAATATTCGGTACCTGAGTCTGTTGCCGATGCCGTCAACTTCATTCACCCGATTGCCAACTTCATGCGACCCAAGAAGGAACTCACCACTCCCGATCCAGCTCTGACACCAAGCATGCTTGAAAGCCTACAGCTCGAGAAGCGTGCCACTCCTTGCAGTCGGGCTGTAACCCCCGACTGTCTCCGTGAGCAATACAACATCAGCTACCCTGCTTATAATGGTAGCTCTCAAATTCGCTTCGGTATTGCTGGCTTTCTGGAGGAGAACGCCAACTACCAAGACAGTAACGACTTTCTCAGAATCTATGCAAAGCCCCTTTACGAAGCCCGTTACAACTTCTCGGTCCAGTTGATCAATGGTGCTGAGAACTCGCAAGAACTTTTCGACTCGGGAAACGAGGCGGCTCTTGATGTTCAATATGGCATGGCCCTGGGCTATCCGACTAACATCACTTACTATCTTGCCGATGGTCGTGGGCCTACCTTGGATGACGATGGTGAAAAACTGCCCGAGGAGTACAACGACAATGAACCCTATCTCGAATTCCTCGATTACCTTCTTGATCTCTCTGATGACGAGATCCCTCATGTCCTCTCCATCTCTTATGGCGATAACGAAGTCTCAGTTCCCCGCAAGTACGCCGAGCGTGTTTGCTCCTTGTTCGGTCTTCTGACAGCACGTGGTACAACCATCGTGGCAGCTTCTGGTGATGGAGGTGCAAAGGGAGCAAGCAACTCAACCTGTCGAACCAATGACGGTAGCGACAAGGACGTTACCATGTCTGTATTCCCCGCAACTTGCCCATGGGTCACAAGCGTTGGCGGCGTAACTTCTGGGGTAGAACCCTTTGAAGGTGCTGAGTTTAGTGGAGGCGGTTTCTCTCAGTACTTCCCTCGCGAGAAGTGGCAGGATTCTTCCATCAAGAGCTATGTCAAGGCTCTTGATGGCCATCTCAACGGCCATTATAACGCCAGCAACCGAGGAGTACCTGACATTTCTATTTCGGCCACCAGTTTCATCACTCGCTTGAAAGGACAGGCAGTTGGTCTTAGAGGCACCAGCGCAAGTGCGCCTGTCGTTGCAGCTATGCTTGCGCTAGTTAACGACGCACGTGTCCGAAAAGGCAAAGAAGTGCTGGGCTGGCTTAATGAAGTCCTATATTCGGAAGAAGTGCAAGCAGCTCTTCAGGATGTTACCAATGGAGAGAGCCGATCGTGCGATTTCAGAAAGGGTGGCAGCCCAGGAGGCTGGCCAGCAGCAAAGGGTTGGGATGCGATCACAGGCCTAGGGGTTCCATCTGATTTCCAGAAGCTGTTTGACGTGTTGGTCCATATCTGAAGGGAGATCAGTTGTCCGTTTTCGATTCTAAATGGTGTATTATTATTATTATTTTTTTATTTTTTATTTTTTTTTTTAAAAAAAAAATAATAATAATAAAATAAAATAAAAAAAATAACAATAATAGAATTAATAGCTCAGTTTAGGTAAAAGTTGGGTGCTTGCATTAGGTGCTTTGATTGATCTTGTCGCGTGTTTTTCGAGGCTCACTGTCAATCAAGTTGACCATGTTTGGATCAGTGGAACCGAACCACTGCCGTGTGATGGGCAGTTCAGCGGTCTAGCGGCATTCCCGCGCCCGCCGTCAGCAGTTCCCTAGGGCCCTTGAACTAAAGACCCATTGATAGGTCCCTCAGCCCAGCCTTTTGGAAGAGCGCGTCACAATCAACAGGGACTTGGACACAAAGTCCTCGACCCGCGTTCTGGCATTTTTCTGGATATTTATTTCTCTGCTCTGACACTTGCGGGTTGAATAAGCAGCACAAAAAGGCACGGTCCGTGTTCAAGTTGGCTCGTAGTAATCTTGTTGTTATCGTTGCTTATACCGGCCATTGACGATCACTCGACTTCGGCGCGGTCCCCTCCCGGTCGCGACCCCAGCTCTGGACCTCTTTAACTCCAAGTCGCTTGCCCGCCACAACCTTACTAAGTGAACTTGAACCTCACACCACAAATAACCTCACAGACAATCACGTCCCCGACGAAACAACCGTACCCGTACCATAATGACGACAAGCTTCTCTCGAACCTCTCTGATATAAGCTTCTCCTGTGAATCTCGTCGTCGGCTTCACGCGATCGCGGCTTAGACCCGCCTGCAATTGTATCGCGACGCGGCCGACTTTCTCTGTTCACATTGCCCACAATGCCAACTATCCACGTCTCCAGAGACTCCCAGGACGAACTACAAGACATCGCCAATGGCCTACTAAAAGCCCGCAAGGTCATTGTAGTAACCGGTGCTGGGATCAGTACAAATTCGGGCATTCCTGTGAGCTCTCTCAGAAACTCCAGCGCTTGCCAGATGCGCTTCGGAGTGACTTCTTGGTACACTCAATTGTCGGTAATAGCTAATCGGACTAGGACTTTCGTTCTGAAAACGGTCTCTACTCCCTAATCAGCGCTCAATTCGACGCGGCAGCGCAACAGGCGCGTCTGAACGAAGGCTCGAGCGATGATAAACCCACCGACTTGGACATTCGCCGGCCAGCCAAGAGGAGAAGAATAGTTCACGATGTGTCTGCCAAGGTTGAGGAGGGCCCGGTCGGTATGAAGGAAGAAATAGAAGTTCAGCTGGAAGATCCCGAACCGGATCACGAAAAGATCGCAGACACAATTCAGGTCGAAGGCCACCCAGACGATGAAGAGCAGCAAGTCCGCTCAGATGGGATGCCCGTGGTAAATCCCAGGACGACCCGCTCAACAATAGCTGTGGCCCAGCCTCCGAGTTCTCCTCTGTCTTCGCCTCCGCCCGAGGGTCTAAATATTCCACCACCGTCAGTCTTCCGGAGGACGCGACGCAGTCACTTGACCGATTCTACAATTCCACCAAGCTCTTCACCTCTATCATCACCTCCTCCCGTCTTGTTTGACCCATTCTCTTCCGGTACATCCTCAGAAGACGCCCCAAGTCGGCGCAGCAGCACATCGCCATCAGAAGTCGACGATACCCCGCCCTCAAATCCAATCAACTTATCGCAAGCAAGTTTTGGCTCTGGCAAGAATACTTTGCCTAATATGAAAGGAAAGGATATGTTCGACGCGTCAATATGGTCAGATCCTCTCCGAACATCTGTTTTCTACACATTCGCGACCACGCTACGCCAGAAGGTTAGGGATGTGGAACCTACAAGTTCACATCGTTTCATCAGTCATTTGAGAGACCGTGGCAAGCTCGTGCGCTGCTACACTCAAAATATTGATCAGATCGAAGAAAAGGTTGGACTATCGACATGCCTCCACGATGGCCCTGGAAGCCGTGGGCGCTTTTCAAGAAAGTCGACAGCCAACATAAACCAGCTCAACAGGATGGTTGACGAGGTAAATGCCATGACGGACACAAATTCTTCAGACAAGTCTCAGCAGTCGTCGGATAACGAAGCTAGCCAGCAGTCTCAATGCAGTCAGCCGAATTTTGAAAGCACGGTGCCTGCTTCTCAAGCGGAATCCGACCAATGTGCGACAGATGAAGCCCTGACCGCAGTAAGAAATCTGCGCCGCGACCTTCCAAAGTCAGGCGTGGAATGTGTTTTCCTCCACGGATCATTAGAGCTTCTACGATGTTTCTTGTGCGGTCGAGTGTGCTCGTGGGATGACGACGAACGCCAGCTAGAGACAATGTCAGGCCAGCAGCCTGAATGCCCTCACTGTGTAGGCGCTACGGTTGCTCGAGAAGAACGCGGCAAGCGAGCATTGGGCGTCGGAAAATTAAGGCCCGACATTGTGCTCTACGGCGAGGAGCATCCCAACGCGCACCTGATCAGCCCCATTGTTACACACGACTTAGCTCTATGCCCTGACCTTCTATTAATCCTTGGTACTAGTTTGCGAGTCCATGGACTGAAGGTTATGGTCAGGGAATTCGCCAAAGCAGTTCACGCAAAAGGTGGTAAAGTTGTCTTCGTTAACTACACCAAGCCCCCGGAGAGCTCATGGGGTGACGTTATTGACTATTGGGTTGAGTGGGACTGCGACGCCTGGGTATCTGATTTACAAGACAAAATCCCCAAGCTATGGCAAACGCCCGAGCCTCCCAAACTTAAGAAGAAGCGGGAGTCTAGTGGTGTTGCTGAGGACGCCGAAAAGACTGAGACGAAGCGCCCTGTTGCAGCTTACCCAGTTGCCCTCCGTGATACAAAGGCTACAGGGGCATATTGGAGCTCGAGAATAGTAAAAGAGCTGCACAGAATAACGGGCCACGATCTTCTAGAATCGCCAGTCTTTACGCCGCCAGCCATTATCACAACAACAGAGACGCTCCCACCTGCCCACACGCCTCTGAAGACACCCCAAGGCAAACCTGATCGAGTCAGAACTAGAGCCCAACGGTCGCGCAAATCTGCACCAGGTGTTCTAGAGCGATCCAGCATGCCTCCCTCGACACTCAATCCCAATCATGGGCGAACTCTGCGAAGTACCGAGACAAGAGCGCACCTCTTAGGCGATGAGATGGCGCCTTCGAATGAAATCATTACACATGAAAGGGTGCTTCTCCACGGAAGCTCGATAGCCAGTCTAGTCAAGTCGAGAGCACGAGAGCGCAAGCGCAAGAAGATTGATGGCGAGGAAGTGTCCCTTCCCTCCAAGCGAACACTAGGTTCACTCCGACTGGCTCCGTTGAGGCCTCAGCCATCAGATCCCCGCGATATCATACCTTTCGACCGACTGCCAACAATGGAACTCCCTCCAGATACCCCGGAACCATACACAGAAACTGGGCAATTGCAATCCATCTCACCGGTGATGCATCATACGGAACCGTTAATGCCTGTTTCGCATAACACGCGAAAGCAGACACATATCCGACGTAGCCAGGCATCTTTCATGCGCGGCCAGGATCTCGCTGCAAGTCCGGCGCCTATGCTGCCACCAGAGATGTCGCATGGACTATTGGTATCTTCACATGACCGGTGCAACCTTGTCATGAAGCATGTTCGCTCACAGAGGGAAGCGGATGCAGCTTTGGCGCTATCTGCGCTGAGCCAGGGCGACGCACGTCCAGTCATCACCAAAGAGTTCGCCATACCGCCGTGTACGGGCGTCGGGATACGCAAGTCGGCAAGGTTGATTCACAGGTCTGGCACGCCTACGAGCACTTAGGGCAGGGGTTGTTGGCTTATGACGGACGATTGCAAAGTTCACATACAAAGAGTCGCAGGTTAGCGAGAACATCAGGGCCCAGATCCCTCGGAGCATTTATGACAAGGCGTTCGGGATGGCGGATAAGCCAAGTAGCATTACACTACAATTGATTGAATGAAAGTTGAATTTCTTTTTCCAAGGCTCACATGCTGATTAATTCTTCTCCGCGATCGGCGCATGCCAAGGTGACTCTTGAAGAATTGGAGACCCTCCCCCAGCTCTGGGTATCTCGTTTTACTGGCGTTGAGCATTGTCAATGACTCCTGTTGCTCGCCGAAGAGCGCCTTATCACGCCCTGATGCGGGTACCCACGGGGCTGGTCCTCTGGTCTGGCGACTAAGGGCGCCGTTGACTTTGAAGATGTGGGGTATTCAGCTCGTACTAGACAGTATCATTTGACTCATGATACCATGAGCTGAGAATCTATAAGTTGTCGTGTCAAACCCATCATAGACAACGTCCAATGGGATGAACATACAACCATTGTCTAGCTTCTAACTGTACAAGACACACATCATCATGGGTTCTATTGGTCAAGGATCTTCGCAGCTTCCTGTGCGGGGCAAGACTAACACCTCAGTCTTTGGAAGCGCTATCAAGAAGGAATTTATGTTTGATCCAGAATGGAGAAATCTTAACCATGGTATGAAAGAGTCCAAGTGGGAGTAAGACCTCAACTGACAGGAGTTATAGGTTCCTTCGGTACATATCCTCAGGCTGTCCGAACAAAATTCCGCGAGTATCAGGATGCGAGGTAAATACACTCGAACCTCTGATTGTGATCTTTGGTCTAATAATTATTAGTGAAGCTCGCCCGGACCCATTCATTCGCTATGAATATCCAAAAATCCTCGATGAGAACCGCGCTGCTGTCGCAAAGCTTCTCAATGCCCCAGTGGACAGTGTTGTGTTTGTCTCAAACGCCACTACTGGTGTTAACACAGTCTATCGAAACATGAAGTGGAATGAAGACGGAAAGGACGTCATCATCAGCTTCTCGACCATCTACGAAGCTTGCGGCAAGGTCGCAGATTATTATGTTGACTACTATAACGAAAAGGTGACTCATCGTGAGATCGAGCTCCCATATCCACTCGACGACGACGAGATCATCAAGAAGTTTGAAGATGCCGTCAAGAAGATCGAGTCTGAGGGAAAGCGTGTTCGTATTTGTACGTTTGACGTTGTCTCCTCTCGACCAGGCGTTGTCTTCCCTTGGGAAGAAATGGTCAAGACTTGCCGTCGTCTCAACGTGCTGAGCATGGTTGATGGCGCTCAAGGCGTTGGAATGGTGAAGTTGGACCTCTCCGCAGCTGATCCAGACTTCTTCGTGTCAAACTGTCACAAGTGGCTTCACGTACCACGTGGATGCGCCGTCTTCTACGTGCCTCAGCGCAACCAGGCACTTATTCAAACGACACTCGCTACCAGCCACGGTTACGTGCCCAAGCTGGCGAACCGCATTACACCGCTACCTCCCAGCTCCAAATCTCCATTCGTCATAAACTTTGAGTTCGTCGGCACGCTTGATAACTCGCCCTATCTTTGCGTAAAAGACGCTATCAAATGGCGAGAGGAAGCTCTCGGCGGAGAAGATGCGATCTTGGAGTATATCTGGGACTTGAACAAGAAAGGCAGTGAGCTAGTGGCTGAGAAATTAGGCACGACATATATGGAGAACAGCACTGGCACGATGCGGAATTGCGGTATGGCTAACATTGCGTTGCCCGTTTGGACTGTGGAGGGTAAGGAGGGTGAGGTTGTCATCTCAGCGGAGGAGACGCAGACGGCGTTCCAGTGGATTCTGAATACGCTTATTGGCGATTACAAGACGTTTGTGGCGCTGTTTCTACATGGGGGAAGATTTTGGATCAGGACGAGTGCGCAGGTTTATTTGGAGATTGAGGATTATGAGTGGTTGGGTGGTGTGTTGAAGGAGGTTTGTGAGAGGGTTGGTAAGAAGGAGTATCTCAAGTAGAGTCTCACGTGTATGGGATCTCAGTATTTAGGGAATTCCTAGTGGCAGACGAGATTCGGCGAATTTGTTGTCGTGAGATATTCAAGATATAATCCAGGTGTATTCAGTACCAAATTGCAAACGATCAGGAATCTTCCCCGTGAAACAGTTGCTCCTGTAAGCGTTGCAATGTTGAAGAGTCCCCGGGGAGCAAAACTTCAGACTTTGCAAGCAAATGCTAGAAGAAACTCACTAAAGAGCCCCTAAGCTTAGGATTCTTTACCTAATACTTTTATCGTTTAGGATTAAGGTCGTTAGTAGTCCTATTGACTCGGCTAGAGTGTGTTGGTGTGCATTGACACCTGTCCTGCGGCCTAGATATGAAGGATGAAGGATCAAGGCGAAGCTTTGCTGAATTAGGATAGGATAACTCGATGGCAATCTGCCTTGATCTTGTACGCCCTGCAGATATTCGCAAACCAGATCGGGAATACGAAATGACAAGCAAGGATCTGTATGGGTTGAGGGTGTCAATCAATCGCCCTGTTTGTATGAACACGCTGTGCGCCTCGTGACGCTAGGCATTCAGCTTCCAATCGCCCCAGCAATTCTATAAATATGGATGTTCTAGAAGCTCACCTGCCAAGAAGTTACCATCTTTACTACCCCACAGCAAGTCATCTTCACTGCAAAGAACATAATCTCAAGCCAATTTAGAAGCCTCTTTATCAAAAACACCATCATGGGCAACTCTTCGTCTTCCTCGTCAAATCCCTCCGAAGAAGCCAAGGACAAGAAGACGCTTTATGAGCGCTTCCAAGCCGGCAAAAAGAGTGTACCACTCAGCGATGAAGATATACTAAAGTACACGGGCAAGACTCGCGATGAGCTCAGCACATGGGCTGATACTCAACCCGGCGTCGGAAAGAATCAACTCGCGGGTAGCGTAACAGCTGGACCGATTTCTGGACTTGGAGGAGTTGCCATGGCCGACGGCCTTGGAGGCTGGGGACCGAGTGCACATCCGAATGATAAGAACAGAGGAATGAAGTTCCCTCCTACAACGGAGAATGAAGCTAAGGACACTACCGAGGTGACAGAGGTGGTAGAGGATAAGAAGTGACGTTATTGACCGTGGAAGGAAGGATGAAATCACGACAGCGAGATTAATGACATCGCAGGCAATTATTCAATTTAGTATTGCTTTATTTGGCGTCTCTTTCGAGTGACATCCGACCTTGGGTTCATGTTTTCCAAACTTGAGTCGCTCAGACTAAATGAATGACAAGGTTCCATGCCTCGAATGAGAGACGAGGTCTAGGATCCTGAATTCACATGTTCCGTTTCCCAACTATGACCTTCTTTGATGACCTCGCTTACAGATCGTTCTGCTTCTTGCGAGTGTCGAAGATCTTCAGAGCTTCCTCGGCAGCCTTGAGACCACTGAGAGCCATGGCACCGAAGGTAGGACCTAATATATGTTAGACAAAGCACATACCAGAATTGACATATAAAACTCACCCATGCGGTTGGCACCGTCAACCTCGGAAAGTTCCATTCCACCAACAATAAGACCAGGAACAATCTCGCGGGTTCCCTTGACAATGGCATCCTCGGCGAGGTTCATGTCAAGACCACGCATACCACCGAGCTTCTCAATGCGCTGCATGCTGACAAGGCGCTTGACACAGAAAGCTCCCATCGGGCCATCGTGGCCGGTGGTGGAGATGATCAAAGGAGCGTTAATAGTGTTGGGGTCCATGCAAGACTGGTCATCGTGGTGCATGGAAACAAGAGTCCAGTTGGTGACAACACCGGCAATGCGGACTCCCTCCTCGGAAGGTCGGGTGATGAGATCCTCAACACAAGTGGCATTGAAGAGCTTGATGTTGGGCATCTGAAGAACCTTGGACATGATGGTCGAGGTGAAGAGGGCGGCGTGCTTGACAACGACGTAGTTACCCTCATCTTCATAAGGAACACCGACCTCGCGGAGGAAAGCATCAGCAGGCTTGCGCATGATCATGGCGGAGAAGAGCTGTCCACCAAGCCAAGCACCACCACCAGGAGACACAGAAGCCTCAATGATGGCGATCTTGAGATCAGGACGCTTCTTGCCAAGAATGTACGCAGCGCTCAGACCGCACGAACCAGCACCGATGATAACAATGTCAGACTCGGCATAGTTATCAAGGTCCTGGAAGTAGCGGCGAGTCATGGCGCGGGAGACCTGGCTCTCGCGGATGGGAGCAAACTTGAAATCATCCCACTGACCGAGCATCTCCTCAACGGTCTTGGTGTTGATGTTCTTGCTCATGACTGGGAGCTTGGTAGATGTAGCAAGCTCTGCAGAGCGGGAGGGAGGGGAGACAGCAGCGGGAGGGGCCATTTTGATCTTGGGCCTGTTGTTGTTAGAGTCTGGTGGTCAATAGGGGAGATGACATGATCCTTTCGCTGGTATTATCCAGATCAAGTTTTGCCGTATAATCTCAGCCACATCCCCCTATCATCAACACGACCAGTTTGAACTGACCATGCTGACGAGAGAAAAATGGGCACCGGCTCATGCATGATACTTTACCTGAGAGGTCCCAATCAGGTCTGGACAAGACTACCGCTGAAAGGCTCCATGGCTGCTAAGGTAGCTTAGGAGAGCCGTACAGGTTATGATATCTAGCATATCATATGTGTCAGAACAGCCCTTTCATACAATTCAGATACAAACCTTGGATATTCTTCAAGTGTTTTTATGTCGAGTCGATGAATTGATGAAGAGGAAAAGAAGAAGAGTTGGGAATGGAACGACCTTGACCTTTTTATGCCCGCAGGTGAGGGGTAAAAGTAACCCGTTGATATCATGACGGAGCAAGGCGGCCGATGCTGGCCAACAGAATGCAATGCCGAGTATTACCTACTGTAGACGCGTGTTTTTGATAGGTGAGTGTGTGGGGGTCTCTTAAGTGAAAATGACTGCCGGGGTTGCACATCATGAGCAATATCCCCTCCATCATATCATGTATCATGATGTCAACTCAATCACTTCAATTGGCCTTCGTTTCATCCCTAATCACCCATCTCGTACCTAGTGGCCAAAAAAGCACCTCACACAACAGCACAATGCAAAGATAAGTCTAGCTGTTGAGCATGTGAATGTCCTTCAAGGTGGGGGGATCCTCAGTTCCACTGAATGCGGCTTTTAACCGGCCATGACATGACAGAATGAACATGTCAACAACCCACTCTTTAACTTTATTGCTGCATCGGAGGTGTAATGCCGAGTTAAATGAGTCTTTGATCAGCCAATCATTAAGTGTGTAATTATCTAGCTCATTGGCGAGGTTCAGGGTTTCAGTGCTGACACGGCACTGAGCTGCATCACCAAGTAACCTGGATGGCAGAGTTCATGATATTAAGTTGGGGTCGGCTGTATGAGTTGAAACATATGAGAATGTACGTATTGAATAAGTGGAAAGATATCACGTTGTATCTTAAACATTCACGAGCAGTCTTAGTTTCTCTTGAGTTGCATCGTTACATCCATGAGCGATATATCACTATGTACAAGGGAGATATCGGCTGTATTCATTTGCCTCGCAACAGGTGGTATGATCTTTCTCTAAGCGAGCCGGTTACATTCACAATTACTGAAGCCTCTCAGCTTGACTATCTAATGGCTTTCGAGATACCATGCTGCATTGCATCCAGATACGAGTGCCATCAACATGGCTGATAATAAACGTCGAAATAGTAGTTACAACTGCTAAATACAAATTTCGACAAGTAGTTTCCGCAGTACTCGGTGGCCTTTATCGTTATATTCTTGTTTTCCTCCTTCAATTCCATTTCGCACTCGCACATTGCGAGTACCAGTACGCACAGCTTGGCATCGTTTCGAACCCCCGTGAGGCTCAACATTTCGTACTCCAATTGTTGGGTGATGCTCAGATTAGAATTGCCGTATGTCGGCAGAGTACCTCTGGGAATAGATAAAACAAGACTCCGCTCAGGAAATTTGATCAGTGGCGATATGGATCGTCTTTCGATCTCGAGGCTGTCGCCCTCGAAGCAGGCCAGGATTCTGTGTTCCATGTAGTCGATGCCACCTTGAACGAGCATTTCTCCGCGAAAATAATCAAGGTTCCGTCGCAGACGGCTGCTTGAGTTTAGGTCTTTACGGCCTAAAAGTCGTTGTGCGATATTGTATGCATCGTATACTTCAGACAAGTCTTTCAACCAAACCGCAATAATGATGATTCCCCTGCCCCCTCCTTCGATGAGGCGTTTCCTCCAATTCAGAGCCCTCTCCCATGATCTGAAGAACGAGACGAACGGTGTTCTAATATGCTTCCAAGATAGATGGTCCTCGGCGGCCTGCCAGAAGTCGTCGTCAGATATGTAACAACGAGGTCGAATGCTGCTGAGGTCTATGGAGTATTGGCTAGCAAAGCCACAATTGTTGTCGTGGCATTCTACACGAAACCCTATCAGTGCATCTACGGCCTCTGGTAATTTGCGCGGATAGTTCATATTGAAGAAATGAGGCTATTGCTTTGGCTTCGGTTGTGGGTGCCAATCTTCTCCAAGTTCTCGTTTACGAGGGAGGATAGAGATCTTCATATGTTTGGTTAGGAGAATTCACACAGCTCAGGTGACTCTTCAAGACGTAATGACACAATCACGAGGTTTGGGTTACAAATAACAGGTCAATGAAAAAAAATTTGTCCAGACAAACGAGCCTTCCAAGGTTAAAATATATTTGGAGGAGTTGGATACGTGACTTCACAAGCGTCTACTGAATGTCAGTGACAAGGTAGAAATTCATGAATCTTAACACCAGATTCGCAAAGCATATTGAAAGCTTGGATATGCGGACAACGTATTATGAAAGTGTTCATCTCATTTCACAATTACATGCCAGATACGATGGAGTTCCAAGAAGCTACCTTAGCACCCTTGCACTGAGGGGTTTCATGCGAAGAAGAAGTGCGTTTAACAGTGTCAAACCTACACTATAGCCGTAGCTAGACGTTCTTATATTTCTGAAGCTGGTGACATCTTTGTTCCCCCAATGATTGGCATAGTTCAGGATTTCGATCCCGACATGGCGCTGGGCTGCCCCTCCAAAGCGACCAGGACCTAAATGACTTATGAGATAGTAGCATTCATGCAGTGGTCGAGAATGAATGCGATGGTCTCCATTTATCAAAATATCAGTCTCGATGGAGCATATCACAGTGTTATTCAATGATCCATGAGTTATCTTGGCTCGACATCAATTGCGACAATACCTACACAACAGTCCGCATGCCACAATAAATATGCCAGCTACAATTCATCTCCTGTTTATATGTGACACAATCTTTTTCCCATCAATACAGTCAGCCATCGTCATCCGATCTGTTCGTCATTATTCCATCTTCTCTAAGTGTTCACCAACACTGTGTCGGGTGATGTTGCATCAACCCATCCTCTAGTTAGAAATGGTACTCTTGTTTGCCGTTACGAAAGACTACCCATGGTCTATTAGATATCTCACTAGTCTTGATTACTACACCATCCTCTGTTATCCTGGCTCTGACGGGACATCCACAAATTGCCAGCACAAGAACGCAGAACTGCCCATCATCCAGAACTCCGGTACGGTGAAATAGCTCGGACGCCAACCTTTCAGTAATTTCAACTTTCCCGTTATCGTATTTCAGTTCAACTTCTGTAGGCATCATCGCAGGCAAGAGCTCTCGCTTGTCATTGATAAGTGGTGATATCTGTACCCTCTTGATTTCGCAATTCGTCCCTCCAAAACTTGCAAGTATCATATTTTCGGATGCGAGGATACCACCCGTAATAAGGATCTCGTCAATATGGGGATCAAGTGGTCTTGTTTCCTCGTCAGGTGTGGCTGGGCATACCACATAGTCCAGGGACTTTGCAATATCTTCCGCATCATAGACTACCCGGTTTCTCAACCAGATGGCAATAATCAGGACTTTGAAGGCTCCCTTTTTGATCATTTGGGCTCTTCGTCGTAGGGCACTCTCCCAAGATCGAAAAAGTGAGGTGAAGGGGCTCGGGACTTGTTTCCGGGACAGATGATTTGCGGCGGCTTCGATAAAGCCCTGTTTGTTATCAAATATGTTGCATTCAGTGGTTAAGCTACTGCGGCTGTTCGTTTCCAGCTGTATTTGCTGTTTGCTGGCATATCGAGGCATGTAGTCGGGACATTCACACGAAAGCCGATTAGCACACTAATGGGTTCAATTCGATCAAGGGGAGGTGTCATCGTTATAGTGTGAGGGCTTCCTTCTGTATGTTGTCTCATGTTTCTTCTCAGACTCTCTGAGGAAACCCGGGATATTTATTTGGCAACTCAAAGGCATTCACTTAATACAAAATACGCACCAAGAATTGTTAACCTGCTAAAGGTCAAACTTGAACCTGGAAGTGACTGATGCATACAAAACCGAAGAAGGCGAGCTTATAATTTACCCAGCCTTTGTAGGTTATCTACTCACAGCTTGAAGTGATGCACACTTAGTTCGCGGCAAGTACATATTATTAAGGGAAACAGTAACAGGTGCGGTCTCCCTTATAAGAGTTGAGTATCAAAGAGAGGAAAATACTTGGATATGTAGTCTTGCTCGACAAAGGCTGTAGCGTAAGTTAGGCAAACAATAGGGCCAAGAGGGGACCAGACGTTCACTCATAGCTACATCACAAGACCAAGCTCTACCTCTCATAGGCAACAGCCCTTATGATAATTTAGTACTAGTCATTTGTTGATACTATCTGTATCACCTAGTTTAAGAATAGTAAAAGGACTTGTCTTCGCTCCGACCCAGACTTCGACCCTGCGAAGCAGCACCTGGAAGATTGTGGTACTGAGTTTTGTTATAGCCGCTGAAGGACGGCCCAAGACCACCTCTTGCTTTTGTTATAGCTCTCTCATCTCTTTTTTTTTCGTGTCATGCCTGTGTCATTGCTTGTTAACTCGAGCTCTAGTTCATGGCTTCATAGATGTAAGGGTTGCAACAGAGTTTAAGTAAAAGCACACAAGGATTAGTATCAGCAGACCCAAACGGTGTCTTTGAGTCGTATTCTCAAGTTAACTATTTAGTTCACGTCCATTAAGGTGTTGCATGAAGTCTGTTGTGAACCAAAGCTTGCTAATTTACGGGATTACTTTATCATTATGGAAAGCAATCATGCAACAAAGGGGCAAACTTTACACGTACGATATTGATTCTATTACGTCTTAAATCATGTTTGAAATACATCTCTTTCTTCATTTGTCTGTCAAGAGTAATAAACACGCATAAGAAAGCTCATATCGACGATGTCCTTCTTCAAGACCTACCCTACTGCAAGTGCAAGTCGGACAAACCTAGCTCCATAGCGACAACTATGCTCAAAGTCGTATATAATCCAGTCTCATAAGATACTGAGATACATGCTGAGGTCTATATATTCCTCCTTGATGTTTTGGCGGAGCTGTCACCTCGTATTTGCCCAGTTCCCGAAACTGTTGTGTGACGCCTTCATCAAAGACGCGCAGCAATGGCTTGAAGAACAATACATTTCAAGGTGTAATATCCTCAAACAAATCAATACACTAACTCCGGTTAACTAAAGGTATAGTTTGTAAGTCTAAACAACCCTTGGCGGTTGTATCTCTAGCAGCTAGCATTCATGAGGATACCATCGGAGAAGGACACATTGAATAGCATCGAGACTCGATGATCACTGCAGGTTGTTCTTTTCATGCCGCTGGATTGTTATATATGCTTTTATGTATTCATTTGATGCGGCTGCAAGATCTCTTATGTGACATCGTAGGCGGCTTCAACAGCCTCTTCTCAGCAGCTTCGCCGTGATGCGGCCAAACATCACAACTTCACGGCCTCCTTTCCACTGCAAGCACTAGACATACACATCAGTCAACGAGATTTGAACTACCCTACGGTGCTCTTATGCTATGTAGACAATTTCGATAACAGTCAGTGATAGTGCTGTATCGGGTCCACAGTCACAGTCTCTTGCTGTTCTCATTCTCACCAGCTTCACGCTCTCGCTCTCGTATTCAAGCTTAAGGTTAGGCCTAAGTTAGACTATTGAGCAACACATTCCTGAGCATATGCTCGTCGACAAAAACAGCCACACCGCCAAAGAGCCTCAACATGACATCCAAGTGTGCAAGCTGACTGACGAATGACGCTCTCGAAATCTGTAACAGATGCATGACACCTGCATAGCATGCTCTACGTTTCGTGCCTCATTTCTTCTGCTTAAGTGTCGAGTCGAGACTCGTCAACTCTGTAGCGGTGAACAATTGAATGCCTCATGAACAGACGTTCGCAAAACAACATTCACCACGTCTTCCGCAGCGCAGATGCAAGTATCTCTGGTTTGGGAAGTTGACTGCAGACGCAGTAGCATCGCACTCAAGAGAGGGGAAAATTCATGTGCGCATCAAGCAGAGTCCTCAACAAGAGTAAAAAAAAACTGCCCATTTGGTGATTGCGCATTTGCCTTCGTTCCATGTGTGAGGCTATAGAACGAACAGGATGCCCTCCTTTCTGCTGTTGAGATGGCGGTGAGCGAAGTCGTTGCATTATGAGCAATCCAATCACAGACGATAGCACGCAATGTCTCACACTGAGGTTAGGTGTGCGAGGTTTGATCTTGGAGGATCCTCTTCTCATTTGCATATGGCGAGTGATGCACATGATACATTGAAGGGAACCGGGTTTGAAGATTCGACGAGGGGTTGATCTGAGAGACTTGGAGTAACCCCATTAAGAAGTGTAGACTGATTGGGAGGCTCGGCAGGCAAAGAAATGCAAGTCTGGCCATGCAGCCTCGTTCTGTAGATCAGGGCAGATCGAGCATTGCATCCGCCCCATACGTGCAGTAACTTAGGGTAGCAACACATCCATCCAGTGATCTGACGACTTCGGTCTTGTACGTTAGATCGAGACTGTTTGGAGTCCATCACAGTACTAAACTCTGTTCGAAATTAGTTTCTCTAGTACGCAGACAGGCATACGATAATTAACTCGTTGTAATGACCTGGAGGCTAGAGAAGCGAAATAACAGACCCGATCTCAGCGGATACCCCAGTTGACACTCCCGTGTCTCACCAGACTCCAGATGCCGTCCACAAGGCAGGGCAAGACAAAACAAGACAAGAGCAAAAGCAGGACCGGGAGGGGGAGCACGGGTCATGGATAGATGATGCCAAGCAAGATTGACGGTCCTGTCGGCCTCTCTTCCTCATCCCCGTCCCCTATATCCGTAACCAGCGGTGTCCCCTCCGTCGCCGTACAGCACAGTAACAGTAGGGGACGATATGCAGCAGCCTCAAAAGGGAAATACCGTCAATGCACTCTTCCCGCCCCGGACCAAGGAGCTTAGTCCCGCGTAGCGGCATCCAATATCTCCGCTAGACCACATGGCCGTCACCATTCAGAAGCCTCACCTGAGCCCAGCCTTGTCCATCAGAGCAGTAGCGTGCGGTGGGAGTTCTCTCTTCTCCACAGTCCGATGTCATATGGGCTTTTTTTAATACTGTAAGCGACGCGATGGCATTAAAACAAAAGAGACAACAACGGGCTTAGACTAACTGCGAGAGATCGGCACGCCATGCGAAATTACCGGGATCTCCACACGGATGTAAGCCTATGATAGGCTTAGGTTTTAATATGCAGACCATACGTAGATGAACATGGTTCTTTTGCTGCGGCTTTTGCTTTTTCGAGAGCTAAAGGCTCATGATTGCTTTTTATTTTCTTACTGGGCGCGCTCAGGCCGCCCGCTCTAATGCGGTTGACCTTGCGATCATCCAGGATGAAGAGTCTGTGTTCAATTTGCGTTTGACTCGCGTTGAATGTCGGTCTGAAAGATGCACTGTCAAAGCACGATATTGAGTTCGTCCAGAAGGATGGCATCCTTGCCCTTGTAGAGCCCCGACATTTCGTTAACCGCCCTGTCAGGCAGTAGATACAATGGTGTTGCTCAAACTTGCCAAGACGAAAGATTACGGATCAGCCATGATCACCTACCTTGGACTATCTTCTTGTTGCTGCCCAATCATTGACTGGGAGTCTCCTTGTTAACAGTTGACAACTACAGTGCAAGGAAGCCCCTTACTGTAAATATTTATAATTGGTCTTGACCGTTTAGGAATATCGTATTCGTCTTGCTGCCTTGTACCTGCGGCAAGCTATCCAAGAGCCAGGTCTACACCCACAACGTGTTTTGAAAACATCAAGATGATGTCGATTGTCAAATTCACGGCAACTCGGCTTCAGATGAGCCGGGGTTGTCTGGAGAACCTGGGAACATTAAGACTTGATGATCAGATCACCTGGCCTGGTTTGAGATGTAGATATATAGAAATAAGCGCGCATACATGCATACAAAAACAGTGTCAACGAGCCCTATTAGAACTCGGTGAATTCATTCAACGTTTGGATTTCATCATGCCAAGGTTTTCCTAGCCGTCGAAGACGTTACATATTGCCTTCGGGCCGTTCAAGTTCAAGTATCACTTCCCAAAATCATGACATATTCATCTTCATATACCACATGGAAAAGGATAAATCAAGATATATCACGGATCTGCTACAGTGTCCACTATCAACGAAACAGTTCGAGACTACCGAGAAACAAGAGGTGGCAATCCTACGCAATCCCTTGTACTTGTCTCATCTGAAGTTGGGATGCAACTCAAGATCGTGCCTTGCACCAAAGATAGCAATTAAGATACATCATTTCGGAGAATCTCCTGTTTGGAAACTACAGAAGCAATTCGCAACGCCCGAGAAAGCGATTGTTTGCTTTTGTTATTCTTATGATGAAGGACACATGCTTGCCACAAGCAAATCTGAAGTTCACTTGGTGAATCCTTAATTGTGAGAGATTATAGGTGTGCACTGTAGATATGTAATATTCGATATATCAGGATGACTGCTAGATGGACTGGGGCGATAGGGCCGGCGATCGATAGCCACGCGACATTAGACGTTTTACGGTTCATCTGCCTGAGGTCTATTGGGTGATGGACGCGGTTCACAGTGGCTTAAGAGCCGGGTCCCCATTAGCTCAACAGGGGTCGGCTCAACCACACAGTTCGTAACCTGGCGCGACCAAGCCAGCTGAGGAACTTGGTCAGATCATTGTTGCCTACAGATCCTTCAAATCACATCAGATATCAATTCATCAAGGCCGACAGCTGCATACCCGACAACAAGGAGCTGAGGGCCTGGCTACCTGAACAGCTTTTCCCGAGGCTGTGGTCGCGTAAGTTCATCCCTTGTTAGCTGCTGCAAGGAGGCATTGCATCGCTGAGCTATTGAGTTCCTTCTCCCTCAATCTCCTGATATGGAAAGAAATTCGGTACAAGTATTCCTTTACCCTGGTTGCGTCTCGTCGGCAAGGGGGATGATTGGAGTTAAGTCTGTCAACTAACGATTAGAGCTCGATGACTAAAAACAAGCTTGAATCACCAACGCCGAACTGGAAACACTCCCCTCGGATGTATGCTGTAAACCTCAATTCCATCGTTTCATGGGGAGGCTTCATCGTGTCGTACAGTACGACATGGGACACTGCTGAGTGACTGGCCTTAGGAGGGGGCGTGTGATAGACGTTGTACGGAGTAGTAGCGAGATTTTGCTCTAATGTGGGCTCTGGACAGCGCTAGGATCTGGATCTTGAACAGCTTCGCCCCTCCACGGGAGGCTACATGTACATCCAATGTACCACCGATAGAGTTGTCGGGCATGGCCGGGGATTGAAGGGATCAAGTTGGGTTATCCAATCGCTTCTCGGTGCGGAAGTCCAGCAGCTCAGTTTACTACTTTTTCTTTTTCTTTCGCCGACTTTGTTGCGGGCTGGACCGTCACCGAAAATCGCGGGCAAGGTTATTGCTTTTGGCTGCAGTACCATCACATCGAACTTCTAGATTTCGGGTCACTGGTTTCACCAGCGGTCTGGCGTGTCTATTTACCATTGACCGCAGTGCGAAACCAATACTTTGACAGTATTGTGTCTCACGCACGCGTAATTAACGAGCTTGGTGTTGGGGTCAGCTTCCTTGAATCGGTCCAGGGTAGCTTTGCAGAAGAAGGGGCTGCAAGAGGTTGTACAACCTTGATTGGGGTTGAAGCAGTGAGTACCAATTGCATCAATGTGACTTTGGGTGAGAGATTTGAGCATGAGCGGATCGAAGATCTGAACGCCCCTAGCATTCGCTCATGGGCCATCAGTGAGCTACAATGAATTGATAGACGTAACGGCCAAAATACCAGCATCTGAGACACAATCATAAATCAAACCCAACATCAAGAGCACAAATGTAGTGCAAGTATAGTGCACGGGCTCCCTTCTCTCTTCAACGTCTTCTGTCGCATCTGTGCTAGGTACCTCAGCAGGTCGAGTCCTTCGTGATGGAATACCACATTGGGACAACGGAATTGAATGTGTGAAGGCCGCAATCATAACCTTAAACATGAACGTTGTAAGGGTGGGAGCAGTCTCAAGATTGATCCCTACTTCCCTAGATACCTATCTCGATAGAATTATCTCAAGACAGTGCGATCCTTGATTTTATGAGGTAGCACTCTCTGTTGATATCCGGAATTGAGAAGGCGAGATGGAAATTTGGATGCAAACGGGAGAAAGTGGAGAAAGACCTTCCTCTCCCGGCAGTACCTGACTCCTTCCAACATCACAACTCTGGTTCCAAAGGTCGAACTCCTCCCTTCTCTTGACTTCAAACGCTGAAGAAAAACCTCCTCCTTCAACTTCACAATTGTCTTCAATACCACGACAATTTCTGTCAATACTATTAATGCCTCCAATTGATGTGCAGTCGCAAACGCGTCCGCACTGGACCTAATTTGCGACGTTCATATCTTGAGTGGAGGTTCTTCATCACCAGGTATTTACTGTGCTTATCAGCAAACGCCGAGCTTCAGTTCATGCCTCCCTCAATTAAAAGATAAATCTCTATGGGCTTCCGAACCAACATCGGCCTGCAAAGTTGTACAACGCGAACAATGCCGTCCCATTGGTAGCTTGATCAACACACAAGCACGCACTTCTCTAGAGGCGCAGTCATGTACAACCACACCATGCTGTCCAGAACGAGGGAGGCCGCGCGATAGGTCAGGAAGAGGGGAAGAGACGACGTTAGGGGAAGTGCCAGATCTCTAATGTGCGATGTGCGATGCGTGTGCAACATGACCTGCATGATCTCAGAGAACCACCAACCTCATCGGCACCAGCCCTCGCTCGCTTGTTTTCCGCCTGCAATGCACACATCCTGCTCAATTCGTTGATCCAGTTTTACATCAGCAGGTCAACGGATTCTTTTTCTGCCCTCCTTCCGAAGAACTTAGCGGTTCGACATTGAGCTTACAGTGCAGAGACGCTGGCATTTGCTTTTTCCTTCAGGCAAGGAGTATCAATGGCAAGGCATGGAGTTTCTGGAGAAGTGATGGTACACGTTTTATCCCCTATATACCTGTCTCAGCTTTTACTACTCAAGCTTTTGCGTGGTTGTTGAAGATGCCCTCGGCTTGAGCCGAGCAGCTGCAACAAATGATAACAGATCGATGCGCAACCATTGTGCAATACCGCCCCCATGGGCCCTGTCACTGGTCTGACTTCCCGCAAACAGGACGAATTCAAATGCCCCTCACCAAGCGTACAAGACGAGACATTTGTTGTTTCTGCAAAGGCTTTGGACGAGCTCGAAGCATAGCCATATAAGCCATGTATCGCTTGGCTGTTTCGAATTCCACCGACGCTTCATGCTCATAGCAACTCTGGACTGTCCTGGTGTACCAGGGCATTGCGCCAATCTCCAAGAACGAACATTAGATCATTGGCGAAGCGATCAAGCATCCGAGCAATAAACCCTACTCACTCAGTGTTCTGCAGACTTGACAATCCTTATCACGTGGCCCGAATCGGGTCCCATTCACCTCGAGCTCACTGAGACATGCACGTGTCCCAGACCTGGAACAGGCTGTGCTGGAGTTGCCTAACCCTGGTCATCGGGATGGTTTCAACTGAGCACCATGACAAAATCTCAACACATGGAGCTGATCCCCCCAATGTGTTGTCTTATATCAGATAGAGATGGTGAATCCCTGGACCAGGAAGCCTCATCTTGCATGCTGGAGTTAAAGGATGTGTGACTCAGAGTGCGGGTTGGGACAAGCAAATCTGTGAAACGTCGCTGAAGATGTCTTACAGGCCCCCGTGCAACAACTGTGAAGCGAAGTCATGAGCCATAACTCACATTGCCCTATAAGCTCGCCCGTCCGAGTCGACTTGGTACATCGAAGGCACTCAACCACTGTGACGGAGTGGAATCCGGAGGAACAAGGCGGGGTAGAGAACAAGATATGCTTCGGCTCCACGAGTGTCGGGTTGAACGATTCCCTCCCGGATTTGCTTCGAATAACCGCCTCATGTCGTCAAAATCTAAGCTAAAGGTTTGTCAACCTAGCTGTGAAGAGATTTTGGCCTTGCGTCTGGAAGTACTGCCCGAAGATAATTCTGGAAAGCATAGTCACGGACGATATCATCTACAATGATGTTTGAAAGCCAACATTATAACATAACACTGAACTGCTAGGGCATGTTCTCAGGTACTGACCGATGAGATTCGGGTTCTTGGGCCCCAAAGGTGGGGTGGGGAGCGGGTGCGAGGATTTGACGCTAATCAAGTCCCAACTTCGTTACCTCAAAAGGGCTGTCGTTACAGTGAAGAGGCATGATTGGTCTCCCTGAACCAATATTGAATTGGTTCTCGTCGTTCACCAAGAACTTTATGACTGCTGTAAGGCGGTTCCCTTGCAAGCGGCCCGCGCGCCATGTCTATCACTAGCATCCCAATAGCACATGCTGCAGGATCTCACAACTCAGTTGGGCCAGTCTTGCTTGCTCGCTTGGTCAATCAGCAGGTCTGAGTAGAGCTAGGCGCTACAAGCAAGGACGATCCCTACAGCTACTGTTGCACCCCTGAAGTGATAACCCCGGTTCCCTGTGTAGATCCCACACCCACACCTTTTCTCAAGACCGTCTCGAGCTCTGAACCTTGATGCTGTGAGCTGTGGAAAACGTCAAGCAGAAGAACCGGTGCGATATTCCCTTGGCTTTTCCGTTGAATGTCTGAGAACCTTTCAAGAGCCGAGGTGGCGTTCGTTCAAAGGCTTTTGTTCAACCTAGCCCTGGTAGTGTCATGCTACATCAATAGCCCCCCGGCAACTAGCAACTAGAGCAGAAACAATACACCAACCGTTAGATACCTGCTCCGTCGCGACTGACAATTACAATTCGAGCCGCGCCAGTTCTGCATATGAATCGTGGGGGATTTGTTTCCCTGGCTCGCCTGTTTCCTATCAGAGATTCAGGTTATTGATCGGGCGTATGGCTCGCACAGGACACCCTGCCTGTAGCGTTGCGCGCTTCTTTACTGCGGGTATCAGGCAATTACTTGCATATGTGTGTAAATTGCCATGATGGGGACACAAAACCAGTGGCTCTTGTCGATGGCAAGTGACGAGGTTGTATAAGATAAGTGGCACTCCCCTTTGAGACTTCATATGCATACTTGCCTTGGTCAAATAAACAAACAGCTCGACAGGCGGAAACCTATTATACCAGAAGTTCATTCAATCACCAGTTCATATTTCCGGCTCTAGTCTCCGCATCAAATTCAGCCGGGCAAGGATCCCATTACGTTTGCCAGGGCATACCGAATTAAGGAAGTTAACTTGGAATGGGTATGGCCACCGATGGCATGCGCTTGGCTACAGTTATTGACATCTCTCTCAAACAAGGCCGAGTCAGCCATTGTATCTGTTAAAGAAAAAGGCGCTATCACCTTTTTCTGGAACCTCCACTATACTCAAGAGGTATGGTTCAATATGATCTTTTTGGGCTTCCGATTTCACTACCCTAACCATCGCCATCCTCCTTGATTATTTTCTTATTGTCCTTCCCCGCTTTATAACTCGTATCAACGGCCCATGTCGCTCCTCAGCTTCGTCCAAGAGTCGACGGCAGTGGCGTTTGTGTGCCTCCAAAGTCTTTGGACTGTGAGAGACCGCGACGCCTGTGTGAGAAACTTCAATGATCACCTCGACGACCCATGTATCCCTTTGGCTTTCCCATCCTTTTATCCCTTGCCCCACGCTTTTGCTCCACCCGGGCGATAGAATTACACAGTAATTATTGACCATTTGGCGTCAATTCATGAGGGTTTGTACCAATCTACGAAGAAATGAAAGGCCGCCATCGGAACCAGGGGCTTTGACAGAATGTTCACATACGCACAAAAAGCAAAAATGAGACTAATTGAAATGGGTTGACAGATTTGACTCAGAAGAGTGCCGACAAGGCGATCACTGATCATCCTACGCCAGCGGACCAGGGTCATATTTCGATCAAGTTTAATCCTTGTTCAACGACACGGACTCCCAGCACCCTCGGCGAGCAAGAGTTAAGCCCGTCCCAGTTTCGCTGACGATTGCACGCCTAGTCTGCCTGGTGCATCCTCACCTTGGGGTATCGACTGAAGTGGTGGTTGATAAAGTTGATCGTTGACGCGAATACGGTCAATTGATGTGTGGTGGTCTGTTGATTCAAAAGTTTTTGCTCTTTTGGCGACTGATCATCGGGACAGAATTGTTGGAGGCTAAGCTGAACAGCGAGCTCCATCGCAATTTCGCTCCGCGGTGATCTGAAAGATTGAAATTTCAGCGGTCCGCTTCCGAAGATCTCTCTTTCAAGCTGTTTTCTAAGGTGAGTTGTGTTTGGCTCTGATCTGTTTCCGCATCAACCCTGGTCTGCCGGCTGCAACATCCTGTTCTCGCATGCTGTAAGAACTTTGGGGGTCTGTTCTATTGAGGAATATGACCCCCTCAACGAGTAACTAGGAGTTCACAAAGGAGAAAACAAATGGAGACGGGAAGACGGGAGCGGACCCAGTACGGTTAGGACCGCACCTTTCTGGGAGGGGACCCTCTTTCTCTCCCTTGAGTCTTTCCTCCCTTGAGGCCCATGGGTTCCACGTCTATTACTGGACAGCGCTCATCTGCCCTTATAAACGATCTTGGCTGGCCCTTGATATCCAGCTGATGCCGCCTGCGCCGTGCACCATGCACTACCGACACCCTTGCACACCACTATCGATTCGCTCGTCGAAGCATAACCAATCATCGTGACCCTTGCTAACGACACCCCCTAGGCTTCCCGATAGACGACCGCACGCATTACGCACACATTCCATCGTTCAGGCACGTTACAAACCGTTCTTTTATTTAATTTGGATTCTCAAATTCTTGCCTTTTCTTATTTTCGGCGCTTCAGCTGAGATGTACAATACCAAGAAAACATATTTCTTTTTGAGGCTAGTGTGTCTCGTCTCCTTGCGTTCATCTCCTGCTTCCTAACTTTTTCTTGGGGTCTCGAGATCACGGAAGGTCCCAACGTCTCATCAAAGGGGGTGTATCCAGGTTGTTCGTCGTCAACACTGCCACGAGTTTGTGGTGTCCCCTTATTGCCGCCATGGCGTACCATGATAACATGGATCCTGGAGACCTCGGGAAGCTTGTGGGTAGATGTTAAAACAGCAAAGGTCTTCTCGGGGTAGCACATGATGGATTATATGTGAGCACCAGTCAAGTATCTCAAGTCATGCCTCATGAGGACTGGCACACAGAAGCAACTCAGATCGAGCTTCTCCACCATTTCCCGAACCCATGATACATCCCCTCCCCACCTGTTGACGCTGCCGTCACCCTTGCAGGAGGCTTTGAGACACTTGAGGATCTGGCATAACGGCCAAGGTGGTAGATTGCTAGCCTCCGCAGATGTCAACCACGGCGTTTCCTACCAGCATTACCTAGCTCCTTTATTGTAACCAGCGCTGCCACTACTGCAGGCTTGTTCTGTATGCAAGTTCATGGTTGTTCCCTCGTCTCCAAAAGCTACTTTCAAGATAGACGAGTGGGGGGCGGGATCGCCAGACAAGGTCCCGCAGACTCGACTTAACAATGTCCAAGGCCAAAAGCAACCAGACGGCGCCTTTTGTTGCTCCCTCCCTCCCTTACCCTTGTACTTCGTCTCCATTTCTCCTCTAGTCAAGTTGTTGCCCATCTTCATTGGCTTCCGTCAGGAAGGGATAGAATAGATACATCACTCCATAAGCTCAAACTACTCGTTTTGTTTCGCCCTTTCTTCCTTGCCTCCCCGCCCTTCGGCCCAATATCTTTTCGAAAAACATCTGAATCATCACTATCTCCCCTTGATGCAAGGCAATATCTTGCATGCACAAGTCCAACTTCCCAAAAGAAATGCTCTCTCATGTTTCGTCTCCATCATCTGCCTCCGACACCTTGCACAACACTGTTTGTCAAGGCTCCTTCAAATCCCCAAATGTAAGTCAAAGTCACTTTACCCGGCACTGAAACCATCTACCCGTCTGTCTGTCTCTCTTTCCACGTCCTAGCTTCAAATCCGAGCAAAGTCGGGATCCATAGGCTCGGGGGATCTGTCGTGAACACAGCGATGTCCTGAAAGCTGAACTGACCAACAACAGCCTCGTACGCCCCTTGCAGCTGAACGACGTGTATTACAATCTTGGAGACCTTCTTTGACCCCTTAGTCTCAGTTTGTGCCAGTTGATCACAATTGGAAACTTGTCTGCAAGGTACGCAATATTTTAATGCTACGAAGCTGTGTTGCTTGAAGCACAACAACCAAGGCGGCAAGCCCACGCCATCATCCCTCCTAGTACACAGCAAACGACCAAACCTGACAGAGTCTCCAGGAACATCCCCTCAACGGCCACCGTTAACGAGCCATCCTGGCACTATCTGTTTATTTGTTTTCTTCTATAAGGTGTCAAGACCAACATTGCCACGCATACCTGAGTACCCTAGCCTGAACTTCCCGCGTCAGAGTTCACTACCCCAGGTTGAGTATCATTCTCCCTCTACTGAAGGTTCTTCTGCTACTAAGGGCAAGGAAACCTGTCCTCTTGGAATGCAAGTGTCTTTGGACTGGATTGGAATCAAAATTACCCCTCTCAGTTCCTCGCAACTCTCCAGTAGGATCTCCGCCATTCACCTCTACTGTCTCAAATCGCCACCTCCAGGACGCCAAAGCAATTCAAGGGAGAGCCTGACCGACAACACTAAGCATTCAACGGCATCATCACTGCATACTGCTGCATGCCCTGTGCTAGATCAAATCTCCGAGAGTCAAGACTCGTACATCGATCGTTGTCTTGGTCGACCCAGACCCGCTGCATAAGACCTCGTCGAGACCTGGTTTAAACTACAACCGCGACTACTTCTATCCAAGACAACTGGCCAACATTCTTAACTCGCCTCCCTGGACCAAGACCCATTTTCTATCGTTCTCCCTTCACGGCAGCTTGAATGTCTACTGTCAAGTTCCAGTGTCCTCCCTACAAGCTTTTTGAGGTGAGTCGCAACTTAGACCTTGTTCCAACCCTCCCATGACAAACGGATCCCTTTTGTTCTTCGACGCCGCCCACAAGTCTGCAAAGCGTTTCTCTTTTGTCTCCTCTTATCGGCTTCTGCTGTCTTTCAACGTCTCGTCTCCATAGTGTTTCGGGAGCTCAACACTGACTTCAACAATCCATAGCCTGACTACCATCCGCAGAAGCCCATCATCGTCGGAGTTGACGACAGGCTTGAATCGCCTGACACGATCGCGCTTCGTTACGAAGAAGCTGCTGGAGTAGAGACCGGGGGAGACCCACGAGGGGACTCCCCTCCTAGGCTCTTGGAGATGGCGACTTACACCAAGGCCCAGCTGCCTTCCATGCATGGTAAGTTAACATGCCCGAAGCTCGATAAGATAGCCCATGAGAGACTGGAGTCAATGAAGTGCTGTATTGGAGCCGCCTCAGGACTGGTAGAGCAGCTTTGACAGGATCCCAAACTGAACATTTGCTAATACAATGTCAGCTGGCTACGATGTGGCCCGATACCAAGATGCAGGTTACGAACAGTACTCTACACAGGCCTACCCGACTCAGCAGCAATCCGACAAATTTGCTCACTTGAACCAGCAATCTTTTGCATCCAATAGTGCCGCTGTGGCACAGTATATGCCTTCTGGCCCTACAGTTTTATCTTGCCAACCCGCAACGGGCATTTTTGGCACCAAGGTTTATGTCAAGCTCTCGTCCCAATACGATTTGTTCTCGTTATCTACACCAATTCCAACGTGGTTTTTGGTGTTCGGATCTGAGAAGTGCTCTGCCCAAGACGTCTCTCGAGATATACAAGAGGGGTCAGGGTTTATCTACACTTGCAGTGGAGATGCGCCTCAGTTTTTGGTCACAAACTGTGCAAATAGTAATGTGCCATTGTCACTCGTCCTCGACGGTCCTTCTGGAGAAGAAATTTCTCGCATTCCCGTTGGTACTTTTCAATATCTTGAAGGGTCCGGGGATGACATCACGAGGTCGACTAAGATGCCTAAGCATGAGGACGCGGCACCTGCCACCACGATCGATCAGCCGAGTACCTCACCCAAAGGTGAGCCTCAGCTACCATCAGAGCCTGGTACAAATACCTATGAATATCCACCTCAGCAAGGACAATATGCCAATACATTCCCACAAGCAAACAGCGACATGATTAGTACTTACAATAGAAGCACGAGCTTCACAGACCCTCACTACCATCGGCGTCCAACGACTGGATGGAGTCCTTATCCGAGCACGCTGGGCAGCACAGGGAGGGGCCCCGGTGGATTGGACACTTCTTTGGTTGGACGTCCGCCTTTGACACCCTTGGGAATGTCTTCTCCGTCTCACTCTAACGGCGCTCCTCAACTTGTCCGAACCAGCACCATCACTGCCAATGCTGGAAACAACACAAGTTACCATCCTATCTCGCTTTATTCTGGCAAGGCGGTTTTGAAAATCTCAGGCAAGCTGGAATCGATGGCCGAGAACTGGACATCAGAGGAATGGGCCAACCGTCGTCGGATTGTCCTCTTCCGCAAGACACAAAAGGGATCTACAGTTAACGCTACCTGCCAATCGGTAAGCGTCAATGAGCGACCAACCAACAGCATCTGTATATCATGCATCTGGTGGGCCGAAAAAGGCGAGTGTTATGTCACATCGGTCGACACTATCCACCTTCTCGAGCAACTGGTCGCAGCGCCGAACCGTTTCAGTGTCGAGGAGAAGAACCGTATTCGCCGTAACTTGGAAGGCTTCCATCCGCAGACAGTCTCCAAGGCTAAGCCAGATAGCGAGGAGTTCTTTAAGATCATCATGGGCTTTCCCAATCCCAAGCCCCGCAACATTGAGAAGGATGTTAAGGTATTCCCATGGAAAATTCTTGAGTCTGCCCTCAAGAAGATTATCGGCAAGTACAGCGTTAATCCCAGCACGCCGGTTCCTCCCCCCATGATGAGCCAGACCAACGGAGGGTATGCGCCTTTACCCACGCCTCCTGGACAAAGCATGGCCCCAGCTCATCCTGATGCTCATACGCAATACTCGCTCCCTCAGCATCACGACTCGATACCTTCCCCGCGATCACTATCAGGCTCTCAACCTAGTTGGACACCATACACTACGGGTCCGGGATACTCTACAGCTGCATCTCGAACGCTGAGCCCTGGTCTTCGTCACCACAGTCCGCAGCAACCGCCTCTGCGTATCAACACAACACCCCTGCCAGCGGTTTCGACCTACGACAGCCGAAGCGGAGGATATGGAACAAGCGGTTTGCATACCCCGCTGAGCCATCACCCACCAACTGCAACTCCTCCTCGATGGGACCCCACGCCTGCAACATACCCAGAAGGCTATACCAGCCTGACATCACAGACAGCTCAGCCAGTGTACGGTGCAGCGGGATATGCAGAACCTGCACCAAGAGCATGAAAGGGTCGTGGCGCTCAGTCGCCTAGGTCATCATCGGATGACCATTGAGTGCCCCGCGGGCCTTCTACCTCGTGTTGATGGCTTGGTTGTGTCGGAAGGTTGTATCAAGCAGCCTCGTGAACATTGAAGGAGGGTCGTGGGGGATGATCAGGTGTTGTGGCGCACGCCAATGGCTGAGTCCAACGAGACACCACCTTGTATCGAAGCAGCCCTCCCAGATCCATGTTCGCTCTGAGGTTCCCGTTGATGATGGCGCCATTGGACGTGCAGGTTGTGGCTGGGTGATGCTGTCCGCGCCAGGCCCTGTGCCTAAGCTTGACCTAGACCTCAGGTGAAAGAGCAACCAACAAGATGTTCCACGGCTCGGGCGCCAACCTCGGGGAATATCGCAACTCTTTGACCCCCATCCCCATCCTCTTTCTTCTAGCGTGTGCCCGCAGGATGGTCATGCGGTCAAAGCACGGCACTCTACAGTACCATTCAACCACACCCTCTTGTTGGCCGTGGATCAATGGAGCTAGAGGCTGGAGACCCAACCACAACTTGGCGGGTAGATCCGTCCAGCGCAAAGCAGGGATTAGCTGTAGGCCTCTGGCCGTCAAACCAATCACGCAACGCCGCACCGCACCATCGACGCCATACGCCACCTACACAATACAACACTACGCTAGCGCGACACACTCAATGCCCAAGCTTGCACGACGTTTCTAGGCGTCATATTCTATATTCTTTCTTATTTCATCTTCATGCTGCTTGAGCCTTTTTGTCAATCTCGAGTCATGCTTTCTCAGCCTGATAGGCACACTATGGCATTTCTTTATCTTTCATACCTTTATCGAGGCAGTGACCTCATTTACTAACATGGGTCATGTATGGTAGCATAGACTTGTCGCCTATTCCATGCTTATCTTTTTCTTGTTTCTCTTTTTGCTATTGGACTGCGTTTTCTCTCAGGTATCTACACCATAGAGGATCTCATTGGATTGGTTCTGATTGGATTGGATGGACATAGGATAGACGGAATAGCGTGACTGGGATTATGGACACGAATGGAATGTTGAATGGAGGTACTATGATGGAATGTCAAGAGGAGATTTACATGTGCTGTTATTATTTATGTCGATTTACCCTAGCTGCTGGGAAATATGGTTTGGATGGACTTTGATCAATAGGCATTATACCCTTGTGTGCATTCCTATGGCCCTTGTTCTGTATGGCTATCTCAATCTTCCCTCGTCGGCTTCAGCATGGTATCGGTTATGTAGAATGGCGTTTTATACTGGCTGGGCAAAGGAATGGACATGATTCTGTAGGCAAATTACCATTAAATAGTGGATAATCATAATCTTAGATGAGTTAACGTGGTTGTGTTGAAACTGGCGTGCGATTCCAGGGATATTGAAGGCATGGGAACGTAACATCTGCACGACATTCCCACGCGGAGGTTGCCAGGCCATCATGGGGTATTATTGGGATGCAAAGAATGCTGGGTCTGGGCCTATACGAGGCCAGGAAATGAATGAATCGTTGCTCTGGGAGAGTCGATTATTCTCGACTGTTGACTAGGCAAATGGTGGTGGAGTAAATACTTGTCGAATGGCATGTGTTAAAATTGCGCGTGGACGTTTCAACTGGGGCGTACGAGTGAGTGCCAGTCGGGTGTGTCACAAGGTCCCTGCATAAGAGTTGCATTCGGAGCCTGGAGGTATGGTTACTTAATGATAAGCAATGACCAGTCGATCACTTGGATATGTAATGTGTATCATTTTCGGATGGTCGGTCTGCTATCAGATTGCTACTGTATTATTTCATGACGGTGTATTGCATAATGAGGAA
>NC_030992.1:3216724-3228272 GCF_000149955.1 Fusarium oxysporum f. sp. lycopersici 4287
ACTTAACTTTGACGACCTTGCTCCTTGATTTGAGTTTGAGTTACAAATGAGAATTCTGAGTGGATCTCGGGTTGTATTTCTTACACCATTGTGTTTCTTTGCCTATATTAAGCAGCTGAAAGTATGAGCCCATTCGTATCGGTATTCGAATAAAGGATCTAGTACCCATGGCTTTGGGTAAACGATATAAAGGGCTGGCTATCCGCTTTGGCATATGATCCGTTGATCATGACTCAGTTGTATGCGCATGGTAGGCAAGTCAGAAGACCATTTGCGAGCGCAGGCAGCGAAGCACCCATAGCCTGATGGAGATTTACCGTCGCGAAACATATTTTGTTGTGGATGCTTTGTATCTTAACCTACTTTAGCTTGTAGAATACGTCACGATGCTATAGAAACACAGTCTTCGAGATATAGATGCATCAAGTAATTTCATCTAGTCTAGACCACGCAAATCGGAAGAGGAGCACTTCCATCTCTTCTAGTTTTCCGCTTTATATTTGCGTCCAGAGAAGGTGCTTATGAGAGCCTTCATGTGACTCATACAGTAGCTTGCTGAAGCCCTTTAATCTAGAGTTGTGCGATCACCGACGAACAATAATAGTAAGAGTGACTTTTGAATCTATCATAACAACTGGAAATGGGCAAGCTGGAAACTTCACTGAAATGCATAACCACAACTGCTTCTACATTGAAACATTTATGACATGTAATAGCCTCGCTTTTCATGTATTTTTATCATGACAAGCAAGAGAAGAAGACAAGCAATTTTCAACAGGCTCGGAGACCGCCTGGAAAATGTCTTGAATTTCGTGTCCCAACGCCATGCCCTACCGATTTAATGGTGCAGTTTCATAGCAAGACCTGATGTTACATAATAGATGGTATTAGTATTCATGATGCAACAGGCTCAAATACATTGTTAAGATCACGTCTGCGCCATACTCGCTTGATACCTTAATGTTTCGCAACACGAATGGCTGCTTCGACTGTGGGCCACGATATTGGCATGAATCTGGATAAACTTGGTATTTTTGCTATCATATAGACTCTAAACGCAAAAGTCTATAGATATAGAGATACATTATATCCTCATTATCATCTCTATCTATCATCGCGATAATTCATGATGATACATGGATAGCGCGAGCCAATTGGTCAACTCTGGATGCAATCAATTAAAGTCGCGTCACGTAGTTAGCCCCTCTACGTGTTTTGACGCGTCGCCCCGTAATAAGCTTAAGCGCCAGGGATAACCCCACACAGCATCCGTGCCTTTGCCCTGGCAACTAAAATCTCCCCTCGACATTCAACAATCAATTCATCTACCAAGACTCGGTCAACCAAACCATTGCGTGCATCGTCACTTGTCAACTGTCAAACCGGTACAGACGATCAATATAATTCAAGCGCCGCAATGGCTACTCCCTCGAGCGATGCCGGCTTCATGATGTCGGATGCCCCCTCGCGGGCTGCCCCGACCCCTAGACGCAATATGGGCTTCCCCTCGTCTTCCTCAGCACGCCCACGAGGGCCTCCTTCAGAGAATATGGGAGCCCCAAGCGATGATGAGGGTGATGGATTTGCGGATGATCAGGTTCCACGAAGCTCAAGGATCCCGAATTCTACTGAGATCAGTCGTGTTGAGGACAGAATTGGCCTGCTGGTTCAGGAACACTTTGAGTCCTTCATCGAGAAGTGAGTGCATCTACATAGACTCATTATACACATGGAACGTTGCCTAACCGTTCTGTGTGAAAATAGCTTTGCCGAGGACCCTATCAGTGCCCCAACGCCAAGCGCGCCTACACCCAGCGCTGTCACTACAGACAAGTACTATGTTGCCCAGATCAAAGGCATGCGCACATACTCGCTCTCGACATTCTACGTCGACTATAGACATTTGGCTGCATGGGAGAATGGCAGTTTGGCGGATGGTGTTATGCGCCAATACTATCGATTCCTCCCCTTTCTCACCGCTGCTTTACACAACATGATTGCAAAGTACGAGCCTATGTACTTCCGCGAACATCGCCAGCCCACAGCCTCGAGCAATCTCACGACTTCTGCGGCCAGTCATCTCGGCTCTGCCAGCCAATCCGAGTCGTCACACCGCAAGAATGAGCACCAACAAACCGACAAGCTCTTCTCTATCGCATTCTACAACTTGCCTCTAGTTTCCAGAGTCCGTGCCCTTCGAGCCGCCAACATTGGCCAGCTTCTTTCTATCTCTGGAACAGTCACTCGAACATCCGAAGTCCGTCCCGAGTTGTCTGTCGCTACTTTCACCTGCGAGGCTTGTCGCACAGTTGTGCCAAATGTTGAGCAGACCTTTCGATACACAGAACCTACCCAATGCCCCAACTCGACATGCCAGAACCGTGTGGCCTGGCAACTTGACATTCGTCGCAGTACCTTCGTCGATTGGCAGAAGGTTCGAATTCAGGAGAACAGTTCCGAGATTCCTACAGGCAGCATGCCTCGAACTATGGACGTTATTCTGCGTGGTGAAATTGTTGATCGCGCCAAGGCTGGAGAGAAGTGCATCTTCACTGGTGCCCTGATCGTCGTTCCTGATGTCAGCCAACTCGGCCTTCCAGGATTGCGACCGACTGCTATCCGCGACGACCGTAATGCGCCTAGAGGAGCCGATGCTGGTGGAAGTGGAATCAGCGGTCTCAAGGCTCTGGGTGTACGAGACTTGACATATCGTCTTGCCTTCCTTGCCTGCATGGTGAACCCGGACACTTCAACATCTGGCCAGTCGGCTGCCAGTGGCGCTGCCGATGTTGTCAATGCTTTGACACAGAACACAGCCAACGAGGGAGAGCAGTCAGTGGAAGATGCTCAAGCTGCTGTTCTAGCGTCCATGAACCCCTCTGAAATTGAGGACCTGCGAGCAATGGTCCACGGTGACCATATCTATTCCCGTCTTGTGCAATCTATTGCTCCCATGGTCTACGGCCATGAGGTCGTTAAGAAGGGTCTGCTGCTCCAACTCATGTCTGGTGTCCCCAAGAGCACGGCTGAGGGTATGCAACTTCGAGGTGATATCAACATTTGCATTGTCGGTGATCCTTCTACTTCCAAGTCCCAGTTCTTGAAATACGTGTGCTCTTTTGCGCCCCGTGCTGTTTACACCAGTGGCAAGGCATCGTCTGCCGCCGGTCTTACTGCTGCGGTAGTCAAGGATGAAGAGACAGGCGAATTTACTATCGAGGCTGGTGCGCTCATGTTGGCAGACAATGGCGTCTGCGCTATTGATGAGTTCGACAAGATGGATATCGCAGATCAAGTCGCCATCCACGAGGCTATGGAACAGCAGACCATCTCGATCGCAAAGGCCGGTATTCAAGCCACGCTGAATGCCCGAACCAGTATTCTTGCAGCTGCTAACCCTGTTGGTGGTCGTTACAACCGCAAGACGACCCTCCGCTCCAACATCAACATGTCGGCACCTATCATGTCTCGTTTCGACCTCTTCTTTGTTGTCCTCGACGAGTGTAACGAACAAGTCGACCGCCACTTGGCAGAGCACATTGTTGGTATCCACCAGTTGCGTGACGAGGCTGTTGAGCCCGAGTTCAGCACAGAACAACTTCAGCGATACATTCGTTTTGCAAAGACTTTCCGACCTGAGTTCACTGACGAGGCCAAGGATGTCCTCGTGGAGAAGTACAAGGAACTTCGCGCCGACGATGCTCAAGGAGGCGTGGGCAAAAACTCGTACCGAATTACAGTCCGTCAGCTCGAGAGTATGATTCGTCTCTCCGAGGCTATTGCCAAGGTCAACTGTGTGGAAGAGATTAGCTCTGAGATGGTTGTCGAGGCCTACAACCTCCTGCGACAGAGTATCATCTCCGTGGAGCACGATGACGTTGAGGTGTACGACGAAGAACCCGAAGAAGATAGCGAGACACTTCTCCGTGCCGCTGATGCTGCTTCCGGCCGTGGCCAAGAACACGACGCAGTCATGGAGGAAGATGACACACAGCCTGGCCGTAGCAGTGTTGCCCCTGAAAGAAGGAAGCAAACCATCACATACGACAATTACATCAAGATGGTCAACATGTTTGTTCAGCATATTACCGATGCTGAGGTCGGTAACCTCGAAGGTGTTAACGGCGATGAATTGGTCAACTGGTACCTCGAGCAGAAGGAGGATGAGCTCCAAGGTGAGGACGACTATCACCGAGAAAAGGCTCTCGCCAACATGGTGCTCAAAAAGATGGTCAAGGTAAGCAAAATACATCCATTCCCCTTTCCAAGACTTATACTGACTCGAAGTTACAGGAAAACATCCTCATGGCTCTCCGCGGCGAAGGCCTCACAGATGGTGACGCAAGCTCTTCAACAGATCCCTCCCAAATTATGTATATTGTGCACCCCAACTGTGCGGTCGAGGAAGTCTAATTATCTGTCTAAAACAAACGAGAAATTATAAATGGAAGGAGGCTAATATGCACGTCATGACTTAACGCCTTGGAAGACGGGCGTTTTAGGAGTTTGTGATACTACATTGTCGACTTGTTTCATCTAATTGTGAGCGACTGTGTATCATCGGATGAGTGGAATTTTAGAAGGGGATCTTGTTACGAGGATGTTGAATATGATAGATACCATTAATGTACAAACATTATATGAACAACATGGCAAATAAGTGTGGCATACATGTAGCGATTACATCTCATCTCACAACATCATCAGCACCATATAGTGATATACCAGGGACATTCACTTGAGGCACTTAAAATGCGCGAAATTTGTATGATTGATCAATCGTCTGTCTGACAGAGCCTCGTACGCACTCGTTGATTTCGTCAAGGCGTAGAAACGCTCATCGTTCCCATCATAGTGATCTCTCTCCATAAGTCCGTTGCGGCTGTTTCTGATTTCCAGGTTTATCTGATCCAGCTCCTTCATACAAGAAGTACAAAATAAGAAGGGGAAAAAACCTAGCACATTCGATTATCGCGAACCCAGTCCCGACCCAGAGTAAAGCAGGTCATCAAACTTGTTACTCAGACGCCGTCCTCCCTTCCCCTGTCATCGAGAACATGGCGCATGTTTCAATTGGTTTGGGTTGTATGTGGCCCTTGAAGAGCCTGTCAAGTCCCCCCTTCCAGGCCATCTTATCATTTTCACAAAAAGCAATGCCCGCCATGTATGCTTTTATGAAGACAAAACAGAGCCCCAGTGTTATAAAGGGAGATGAAGAAAAAACAGAAAAAAGGTATAGCGTGTTTAACATGTGCGTAAGAAGCAAATGCTAGCACGTTGAGAAAGCCTGCAGTATATGGCTGTGCAGACAATTTATGTAGAAGCTCATTCCATGATATCCTGAAGACGGACATCGGAATGGTGGGAGTCGCTATGTACTGGGAGGTGAGACCAATGCATCAGCAGGTAAAGCGATAAACACAAGATGCGCTGCGAGTATTATGTAATAGACTGAGGATGGCGTCAGGCCGGTGTCTCGGCCGGTTTCCTCCAGCTTGCTTTGCTTTCCTAAGCAGCCAAAGAAGCAGGATTACTTGGGGCGCGACCCCAGTCAGAACCTCGACCGCGGTAGCTACCACGGCCTCCTCGACCTGAGCTTGTTGGGGGATGCTCTCCTCGTGAGCTCGACACATCTCGCTTGCCTCCTCGACGTTCATAGCCAGAGCCCCGGTTTCTGGGACCACCTCGTCCTTGCGAACCTCGACCACCTCGAGTTGCTGAGAAAGGAATAGTGACAGTTCTGGCTTCTTGCATATTAGGAAACATGATTCTCATAACATTGCCGCCGCCAACAACGTCGGCAGAGAAGTAGTATGGTTCCATAACAGTTGGCTGAACTGCAAATTTCTTCGGCAGAGGCTTGTTTGGTGCTAATGCCGGCTGCCAAGCGGCTTCGGGGGCCTTGTGTGGTAGTCGAATTTGAGGTAATGACCCCATCTCTTGCTCTTCAAAACATTCCTCGGCCATGGGTTTGGTGACAGGTGACAAGAGGCTCTTGTCAAAACGGGCGGGAGCTGAAACATTGTTCCTAGGTAGAGAAACCGTGGCTGAGTCGTGGTGAGCAACATGGTCCAGAGCACTCTTGCTTGCAGGGTCGACGCCAATTGACCTTTGGGGTGGAGATCTTGAACTATTACCAAGCAAACTGTTAATTCGGTTCTGCCACTTCTCTTGAGAAGACTCCCCGGCCGTCAATGGTGCACGATTAGGGCTCACAGGGCCCCGAGCGACATCCTTGAAGGATGGTGGGTGCGCCCAGCCGAACTGTACACGATTTGAGGGAGGTTGTGAGGTCGCCATAGATGGGGGTAGCTTCACCACAGGGTGAGGCTTTGGAAGCGACACATGAGGTTTCATAACATCACCCTCGTAAGCTGGGTGGCCTTCCATCGTGGGTGGCGGGGGGGTTGGCGATTTGGATCGCGATGGCTCATTTTCGTTGATTCTATCATGCGAGTCTCTCGTAGGGAAGAATCGAGATGTGCGGTTCTGTGAAGCTCCGGCCTGGCCTGGCACTCCGCCTCCCACCACTCCAACGTTATTAGGATCCTCCTTTGCATCATCACCAGGGCTCCTCCAGGGGCCAGCTGGCTGTGCTTCTTGAGGACCAATAGCGCGTCTTGTACCATCACCGGGAGCATGAACCTGGCGCCATGTATCTTTGATGACCGGTTGGGCATCCTCAAGACTAACACCACGTTCAGCGAGTAGGCGATCGCGCTCAACCCGCTCTGCTAATCGGCTAGCGCTCAGTTGTTTATCTTTTTCACCGACGGCAGTAATCCACTTGCTTGCCACATCAGATCCTGCCGGAGGATGAGGACCAGAGGAGCTGTATCGTGAAGGTCCAGAACCGATTGGGGCTGGAGGTTGAGGTCGGGCTTGAGAAGGTTGTCGTGGATTATTGGGAGGGGCGATAGGTGATGGCCCCTTGTTTCCTTGAGAACCAGGGCGATTATCCAGAGGTGCACGACCGATATCGGTGTTGAATGTGCCGTTACCGAGGCCTCGATCGTTATTAGGTGACCCCCAAACATTACTTCGGGGCTGCGAACCTGTACCCCAATTTGACACAGCTCTGTCCTGGCGTGATGCTGCAGCTGCCCCCCAAAGCTCACTAGGCTTGGCTTCTTGGCTGTGAGATACACGCCTCGCCGCTGGCGCTGTGCCCTGAGTGTGTCCAACTTTAGCATCAGAATCTTGAGGTTGCTGTCGAGCTGACGAAGCTGTTGCGGAGTGGTCACCATCCTGCTGCAATTGTGTAGGAGTTTGGTTTGCCGCGCTACTATGGTCACGTTGTTGAATATGTGTTGGGTGTGAAGCATCGTCAGACTTCTCTGCGAGCTCCTTCTTCTCGGTCTTCTTCTCTGGCGCAGGCCCCATAGCATCCAACTTTTTCTGAATGCGCTCCCGACGTTCAGCTTCCTCACGGGCTTCTTCTTCTTGGCGTCGTTTCCTAGCTAACTCGACACGTTCTCGCATGAGCTTCTTCTGATATTCGACCTCTTCGCTAGCAGGTTGAAGGGGAGGGGGTGGACCGGCAACTTGCTCAGGAAGAGGTGCAGGGTGGTGTGGTTGCGCAAAGGCAGGATTTGGAGAACCTCGAGGAGGCATCCAGCTAGAATGATGTTGCCCCCTTGGTGGGCCATGCGCTGAGGCTGAAAGATTGGGGGAGACGAGGCCATCAACGGAACCAACGAAAGACGGTCTACGGCCTTCCTGTAATTCGTGAGGGGCCAGGGGCACTTCACCTCCCTTATTCATACGCTGCATAAATGAGCCACTTCCGCCACTAACATTAGATGATCCTCGTCTTCTAGCGAAAGGAGGTTCCTGAGAAACTCTATTGGTCTGGAAAGCACCCGAGGGTTCAGCTGGATAATCCGGTTGGGGTGGTCGCTGTAATAGGGAAGGATGATGCCTTGGATGCTGTTCCATTCTCATCGAACCACGTCGATTGTCGTGTACAGGTTCGTAGCGGCCAGAATGGGAGTTAAACAATTCCCGGCCTCCGTGAGATGAACTGTCTCTCCAACGATTGAAATCATCCGCCGCAAATTCTTTTGGAGGCGGCGGAGTCATGCCCTTATTATGTGGCGGTCTAGCAAGACTGGCCTGTTCTGGAATAGGTGAAGCCTTCTCGACCGGAGGTAGAGGCGCCCACGGGGACTTGACAGGTGCCGGGGGAGCTGGAGGTTTGGCAACAAGAGTTGGTTTTTCCTGGGAGCCACTCTTCAAAATCAAACCCTTGCCCTGGGCCAGATTACTCGACTTCGTCAGGGGGGAGCTCACAGCAACAGGTGGAGCTGGAGACCGTGGTTTATCGAGGGGTTTGCCCTTGGACGCAACAGAACCACTGTCTGATGGCGGTGGTGGATGCTCGTCTGGGTGAGGGAGCGTCGTCTTCGTGCCATCTCCCCAAGTAATAGCTTCAGGGGCCCAGTCTTCATCGTCGTCGTCGATGTCTGCCCATTTGTTTTGCCCCTGTGCATCATCTTCGTTCAAACGACTGGCCATGTGGATTCCATACTTCTTGAGCTCCTCATCGGTGAACTTTTTGGGTTCAGGCGGCGGCACAGCTACAATTTCGTTAGTTCATTAAGTCGGCTGATTCAGGATGTTGCACGTACGTCGGTTTTTGTTCCAAACTGCATTTGCATCAGGTGCACTACCGGGCTTTCCCCCATTCACACCACCAGAAAATCGAGGCGATGAATCGCGAGTGCTGCTACCGGTCTTTGCTATAAGGCGAGGTCTTGAAGAGGATAAGGTTGCCGATGTCGTCGGGGGCGTACTGGAACCGGCAGGCTGTTTCTCGGCGGCCTTGGTCGCAGCACTGTTGGCAGTCGCCTTTGCTGCGAGGAATGTTTTATTGACCGAGACAGCCTTGAAGGCAGGCTTCTTGACTGTGGAGCCTGCGCGGCCATGAACTTTCTCTCCATCCTTCGTCTTTGAAGCATCTGCGCGTGATGCCTCTGTATCTGAACCTCCGCTGGCACTAGCATCGGCGGAGGTGAGTTGATCTTCGACGCTTGTAATGTGCTTGTTTTCGTAGTCATCGTTGCCGGCACTGCCATTCAAATTCGAGCGGACGGAGTCGACATTTTCGGCGTCGGGCGACTAAGTTCATGAGAAAGTCTGTTAGTAAGGCTAGCTACAGCAGCTCGGCTAACTGAAGCTCTAGGTTCGAACAGGTAACAAAAAAGGCCGCAGTGTGCCAATTTCGCCAAAAACAAAACGGTTGGAAGTTTACTTTCGCAAAGCAGGGAAGATGAAACGTACAGGCTGGGACTGAGAGGCAGTGGCATCGGCAGCTTTATCAACGGCAGCCTCTGTTGCCATCATACGTGGTAAGAATGCGCCGGTCGTGGGGTAAGCAAAAGAAGCCCTCTTGATGAGTTTCTCCGCCTAGTCTCGTCGATTTCTGGTCGGACTAGAGTTTAGAGGCAGACGAAACGTCGGATCTCGAAGTCGGGATCAGTTGCGACACCGCGGGGCGGGGAGGGCACGAGTATCGGTAGTGGGGATCGGAGGATGTTACGGGTATAGAAAGGCGATCTTCGTTCGTCCGATTGCGAGGTATTTGATACGATGCTCGATCCAAGAGTCGGGGGTGGGATATGAGGAGGAGAAATCACCAAACTGCAAGGCGTGTCAGTTGCGAGGTGTAAGGTGAGGTTTCAATGTACCCGGAGTAACTGCGGCTGATGCACTGGTGTTTGTGATGTGGAAGGCCAGACAGACAGACGCCAGTTTTCAGAGACCCGAAAGTGATGCTGGAGGCTGGGTTAGGCTTAGCAGCCAAACGATAAGGGGCTGGGATTGGCCATCCGTACCCGGCCCCTGACTGCCAGTAGCAGGGCTGCCGGGACCAATTCCAGCTGCTAGCTACCAGCTACAAGGCCGGTACGCCCTGGAGCTTAGGGGTATCATCAAATGGCTTGTCATCATGGAGCCGAATGACTCTACCGGCCACTCAGCTGATCAGAAAGGGTCTGATCTCATCTAATTTTGGATGCAAGGAACCTGATAGCAATAATCATGAGAGTCATTCAATATCACTAGATGTCATTAAGCATTTGCTGTTACATGAAAATAGGTCAATAAGGCGAGCAGTGCATCCTCTGTAATAGGCTTTGGTACGTACACTAGGTGTCTAATTGGCTTCCTTTGGTGACACCTCACATCCTGCAAACAATGCAGTTTAACGTCATGTTATATTTTTCATTGTCCAGACCAACTCATTCACTTAATTAACTGAGTATACATATGTCTATACCTTGTCAAGACTGGATTTATGCTTACTCCGATGACCGGCTGATCTACACCATAACATGATATGTTGAAAGTGATTAGTGTGTACACTACAGTATCGCAGGTTGTGCAGACTTGATAAACCTGAAGGAAAGCCAAGAGGAATTCTTGACGTGCAAAATTTAGCAACTCAAATATCGGTCGGCCTCTTTGTGCAGAATGCGGAAGAGCTTGAGAATGCAGTACCACACAAAAAGCTTACAATTCTGACAGAGGTATGGATACACAGAAAGCTTCCGCTCCGAAGGCACAGCACTACGTAGAACCAAAGAACAGCGCATAACCAAAAACGTGATGGCATTGTCACATCACTTGCTTGTTAGAGATACATGGGGAAGCCAAGGCGCGTGCTCGACCGCGAAGTTTCCGGAGTTTATATGTACACGACCCCCGCTCCCTCTTACACAATGATCCATCTAAGGTATCTAAACGCCATTTTAAGCTGCTTAGTGAGCGTTGTTCTTGTGGTGGCCTAGATGATTCCAGCATTAGCAAACAGCTCCCCTTCAACGCTGTGATAGGGATACTTACGAAGGTGGAAGTAGTAGTTCTGGACGTAACCGATGCTGACAAGGAAGACAATCAGGTGAATGATAGCTATAACACAATCACTGTCAAAATCCAACATTTAAATCCAATCTTGAGAGAGGGTGTCCGTACGCTTGCCAGTGGGGTTCTTGCCGAAGTGCTTGGCCTGGTATCGGCCGAGGAGACCCTTAGCCTTGACCTCGGGGGCGGCACCTCGGGGGAGCTTCTCGTAGAAGCTGACGACACGCTGCATGCGGATAGCATCAGGAGCAGCGCCAATGGCCTGTGGTGGATCGAGTTCTGTCAGCCTTCTGAATTTCCATCATGACGAATTTTCCCTCCATTGTCGATCGTCCATAAAAGTCCTCATCCATCCAAAACTCGTCGAGATCGAAAACGAAGCTCCATAGGATAATAGTTTCATCATATTCTGCGTACCTTAGGAGAAGCGACCTATTTTTGAAAATCTGGTGTTAGTAACGGAATCAATCGGAGCACCGGGGGTTTGCGCCCATAACCGAAGGGGCTCTCTCTGACCTTGGGGGGGATGAGCGTCGAGAGCGCTCGGCGGGTGACGAAGCTCATGATGTCGGTATTTCGGGGGGGTTCGAGTCTCGAGAATTGGTCCGTCGAGGGTCTGCGTGACGCTCAATTGCAAGGGCTGGAGTTTGAGGTCTGTCGAGATGAACGGTCCCGCCCAGTCAGT